>NC_046158.1:68772865-68857865 GCF_011064425.1 Rattus rattus
TAGCCCTCCTTAGTTCCTGGGAAACTGCTGTTCTATTCTCTGCATGTAGGGCTTGTTTTAGATTCCTTATTTCACTTATCTCAAAATATCCTTCTTTGGCAGGAGGTGTTTTATCGATGGAGAAAACAAGGTTTAGAAAGTATATGACTTTTCTATGGTACAAACTTGCCTAAGATATAGTCGTAGTAAAGGATTTTGTGTTTAGATTTCTTTGACTTCAAACATACTCTATATCTGGGCACAGTGGTTCATGCCTGAAATATCAACTACTTAGAAGTGGAGGCAGGAGGATTACTTGACATCAGGTGGATCTCAAACATACCAAGACATGCTTTCAAATACCAACCTAGCCAGACTGGAGCTCTGAAGTGTTAGTCAGCGTATGACATTGAGTATAGAATTCTCTGTGTGCCCCACTATGCTACTTTAATAGGAGCAATGCCATTAATAGAAAGTCAGGGTATTATGTAAGATTGGTCCTGGTATATTTAGACATCCCCTTTTGTCAAGATGCTTTTCTTATTTTTTATATTTTTAAAAGTGTGTGTGTCTGTGCGTGCGTGCGTGCCTGTGTGCCTGTGTGTGTGTGTGTGTGTGTGTGTGTGTGTGTGTGTGTGTGTGCACTTTCGCATAAGTTTGGGGAGGCATTTAGTTCCTCTGGAGCCACCTGATATGGATGCTGGAAAGTGAGCTTGGGTCATTTACCACCTTTTTCAGTCTATAAATCAGTACCTCCTCCCTAGGGCACTGTGGGTAGATGATAATTCTGTTGAACTATTGACTTACACTTCCCATAATGTCTACCACTTCACAATTCTGAAATGGCAGAAGGTTCCAGGAAGATGTCTCCATCCTTACCAATGCCATCTATTCACTCTCCATGTGCTATTGCTCCAAGAAGGAGCAACACTACCATCCCGAGAAAGACTCACCTTGCAGAGATGAACTTTACTGGTCTCTGGGAAATGAATGTGAGAGAGAAAAGAGGAATCAGAAAGTGCATCTCATTGGTGTGAGAGTCAGTGGGTGAAAGTGTTCATTGATGCTTCCAGGCTTCCAGCTAGCAGCTGGGTGCCTTGGTTTTGATTTTTAGTTTATAAACATTTTCTCTGCCTGTCAGTTCTCCAAATGGAGCTAAATTCATCTCCGTGTCAGCTGGGGTGTAAGAGCCCCTGTAAATATGTCAAAGCTGAGAAGAAAGCTCCACTCAGAGACTGGCACAAAAGAAAGCGCTTTATTCTTGTCAGAGTCTGGACAGTCCTGGCTGAGGCATCGCCTAATGGAATGTTAAATGGAAAATATCTCCTGCTTCCTGGAGCATCTGCTGAGTCCCGAAGCTGAAGACACTGGTTGATAAATGCTCGCTTCCTTCATAAAGAAAGCTGTCAATCACTTCTCTATGCAAGACTTGCTAAGAGATTGCTACTGACTCCCATCCATCTCTCCATGTGCACTGAAGAATACCTTCAAAGTTCACTATGACAAAAAAGAAAGAAGGAAAGAAAAGAAAGAAAAATTAATCTAAGATGGGTTCTTCGAGAAGTAGACACACAGCCAAAGTAATTTACAAATAATTTACTAGGAATATACTCGCAGGAGAAGACAAGAGCGTGAGAAGAGGGAAGAGGAAGGCCCAGACAAGGGTGCTATTAAAGGGCAAGTCTCTAGGTCAGGGTGTTGGATTCCTTTAGAATTCACTGTAGAATTCATTGGGCAAATGACCTCTCGGATCTGTTTCTAGGCAAAGGAGCTGATACTATGCCGTTGTTCTTACACAGGGCCTTCTTTGTTCTTGCTGCTCAAGGATGAGCCTCCGTGGTCATAGATACTGGTTTTATCAGGAAAGCATTACTGATACTGGAAGATGAGCTGATTAAGGGGATCTCAAGGGACTTGATCATGGCATAAGTAGCAATGTCTTCTACAGAGGGGTGTTGTAAACTAGAAAGCCTTCTTCCCATCCCAATGTCAAAGTCAAAAGAGACTGTTGTATGAGCACCACTCATGGAGATGGGCATCTGTACTACAGGGCCTAGCTTCCTTCACACTGTATAGTAGGATGCTTGCCCAAGTGAAAGACTTTCTGGGTACAATTGGTGTTGTCTCTAGGCTAGAGAGGAGCTTCGTAAGGATTCTGGGAATGACTTGTATTTTTGTTTTCTAGGATTTATGGGTATTAAGGCTGAAGAAGCCTTAAAAAGGAGGAGTTTATAAAGATATAAAAGAATAGAATTAAAAGAGACAGTAGAATTAGAATGTTATATAGAAGAGTAGAATTAAAAGAGACAGTAGAATTAGAATGTTATGTATATTTTACTGCAGGCTACATGGTATAGTACTCAAGGGAATAGACTTGTGTTGGTTAGTTACCCAAGTTTGGTTCACTGTCCTGCTGTTCACTATTTGTTCTTAAACAAACTTCCTATCCTATCAGTGTTTCACTTTTCCTTTGAGAAGAATGGAGATGATGTGTCATTAAAGTCCTTATGAGTAGGCAAGTTTTTTTCTTTTCTTTTTTTTTGCATTTTCTTTTTTCCCTCCATCTTTATTAACTTGAGTATTTCTTTTTTACATTTTGATTGTTATTCCCCTTCCCGGTTTCCGGGCCAACATCCCCCTAACCCCTCCCCTTCTATATGGGTGTTCCCCTCCTCATCCTCCCCCCATTACCGCCCTCCCCCCAACAATCACACTCACTGGCGGTTCAGTCTTGGCAGAACCAAGGGCTTCTCCTTCCACTGGTGCCCTTACTAGGATATTCATTGCTACCTATGAGGTTGGAGCCCAGGGTCAGTCCATGTATAGTCTTTGGGTACTGACTTAGTCCCTGGAAGCTCTGGTTGCTTGGCATTGTTGTTCATATGGGGTCTTGAGCCCCTTCCAGCTCTTTCAGTCCTTTCTCTGATTCCTTCAACAGGGGTCCTATTCTCAATTCAGTGGATTGCTGCTGGCATTTGCCTATGTATTTGCTGTATTCTGGCTGTGTCTCTCAGCAGAGATCTACATCTGGTTCCTGTCATCCTGCACTTCTTTGCTTCATCCATCTTGTCTAATTGGATGGCTGTATATGTATGGGCCACATGTGGGGCAGGCTCTGAATGGGTGTTCCTTCTGCCTCTGTTCCAAACTTTGCCTCCCTATTCCCTCCCAAGGGTATTCTTGTTCCCCTTTTAAAGAAGGAGTGAAGCATTGGCATTTTGGTCATCCTTCTTGAGTTTCATGTGTTCTGTGCATCTATGGTAATTCAAGCATTTGGGCTAATAGTCACTTATCAATGAATGCATACCATGTATGTTTTTCTGTGATTGGGTTACCTCACTCAGGATGATATTTTCCAGTTCCCTCCATTTGCCTATGAATTTCATAAAGTCATTGTTTTTGATAGCTGAGTAATATTCCATTGTGTAGATATACCACATTTTCTGTATCCATTAGTAGGCAAGTTTTTAATCTGCCGTATATTCTCTATTTCCAAAACATTATATACCTAATGCATCTCATAGATATTGATAGTTGAAAGACATTGTGTTATTAGCATCTTATTCCAGGGTGCTGGTTTCAACTATTATGCCATATCTTGAAATCACAGTGTGTGATTGTGTGTGTGTGTGTGTGTGTGTGTGTGTGTGTGTGTTTGCATCATCTTTTAGCTCAGGCTAGCCTCACACTCCCAATCTTACATTCACTTCTACAGTGCTAAGATTATAAGTATGCACCACCATGCCTGACATATATTCTAAACAATAAACTGCTGATCTTAGGGATCACCAGCTGGGCTCTAAATCACAACTTAGCTGCTTTGGTTATCTATGTGGCATTGACGAATGGCTGACACTTTTCAAGATTAGAGTCATATCTTCATTGTAGGTTAGAAAAAATAACATTCAAAAAGTACAGCAGTCCTTAGTACAGAAAAGGTCCTCAACAAGATACTTTCACAGCACTCTTCCCCATTCCCCAGATCTCATATCATTTCTGCTTCTTCTTCTGCCGTTAAACTTTTGGGTGAAGAGCATGTTATAAATGTCCCACTTACTGCTGAGTGCTCAAAGTCACCTGCCCTCAGCATTTTGACCAGTTATGAGTCTCTAAATTAACTGCTCCTCACTGCAAAAAGAAGCTTCTCTGATCAGGTTTACTAGCAGCACTAATCTATGGATATAAACATAAAGATTCAGAAAGAAATTTGATCACACGTCTGTTTAGAAAAGCAATAAGTTCTCTGCCCCAAGACCTATCACCTCCTGAGCCATGGCTTTTTGACTAGATTTATAGTACCGGACATGAATTCCCCCTGTGAGACAGGCTGCATAGCCAATCAGAGTGTAGTTGGTTACTGACATCAGTATTTGAATTGATTGCCACTATTTCTTAATTTGTTGACCAACCAACAGTCAGAACACTTTGAACTGGTGTTATTCATTTATGGATTTTTATCCTTTCTATGAAGTCAGGCAGCTCTGGGATATTTCGTTCTTATTTCTATTTCTTCAAAATCCCAATGACAAGGTTGCTTTTCCCCTTGGGTGACTGTTCGGCCTTTACCCCCACAGCCAGCTGTAGGAATCGTTTAGCCTGTTCTGTGGCCACTGGATGTTACATTTTTTTGACTTCTTGCTGCTTCCTGCCTTTTCTCCCTTACCTCCTTCTACCCTGAGGATTAGGGGGACCCTAGAGATGTTTTCCAGGCATGAAAAATTATTTGTAATCATGGAAGCCTTCAGATATTGGTTATTTGCTACAAAATGAAATTCATGCCTGTAGATATTTATTGATTGCTTTCTTCAGGCCAATACCTTATAAGATTTACTTCTTTGTCTTTGGAACCGAGAAAATTAACTAGCCTGGTCTAGTACACAGTATAGTTGCAAGTCATAAGCATTCTAGTAAACAATAATGTTAGCAGCTACTCTATAACATGCCTTGTTCATATGGATCTTACTGGCTCTTTACAAACTGCCAGGCAACAACTGTGGTCATTTTTCTAATTGTGTTGATGGATAAACCAAGTCTATTCTACAGAGCTACACAGCTGGAAAGAGCTGGGGTATGGAGCAGTGAGCCAGAGGCCTTGCTCTGCAAACGTGGAGACCTCAGTTTCAGTCTCCAGCACTCCTGGGTATGGCTGTGTGTCCTACAACCCCAGCATTTGGGGATGGAGACTGGTTGAACATGAAAGCTTGCTGGAAAGCCAGCCTTATCCAAATTGTGAGCTTCCAGTTTAGTGAGAGACCCTACCTCAAAAAATAAGGTGGAGAGTGATGGTGAAGGACACCTAGTGTTCTTCTGTGGCCTCCTCATAGATTGGCCACAGTCATATATTCCCACACATTCACAATTACATATCAGATAACACAGACACAGAGGCACACACACACACACACACACACACACACACACACACACACACACACGCACATACCGGCACACAGACAGATAGAGAAAGATAGGATTTGAACCCAGCCATGTTTTCATCTAAAGATTTTCTTTGAACATTTTACCTTCTTGTATTGCTTTTCATTTGTTATGTAATAAATCATTTCAAAATAGAGTGGCTTAAAACAGGAATTACTTGCTATATGTGGCTCATCTACAACGTCACGTGTGAACTGATTTTTCTAGTCTACTCCTATTTTCTGATTTCTACATAGCATCTGTCTTCACCATTAAACTTGAACTAAGATGGCCCACTTATTGTGAAACTTGACTGGCCATTTGATGGGGCTCCCTTACTGTTGCTGTAAAATTATAAATGGGGCTGTCTTTTACCCCGCTTAGGTTCAGCACCACAGTGCCCCAAGATATCTCCTAGATTTCTTGCCAGAAGCACACATCCCGATTCTGTGGCGGCCCAGTGTCTCTGCTGCCACACACTCTCCAAAACTCAATTCTCCACAAGAAAGAACATACAACACAATAACCTCTGATCCAGTTGATAAGATATAATTGCCCACCCTAACATACAAAGCCCTATACACATCCATCCCTTAAGAATGCTTCATAATGTGAAGGTACAGAGTGGAATCTTAACGTCAGCCTCCATGTTCTCTGGAGCTTCTCTGCCCCCTCTCCAGTCTCCTTCCCTTTCAGTCTCCTCCTTTCCCCTCAAACCTTTCTCGCGCCCATCCTTCCTTCTTGTTCAATGACAGGCCTCGTTCTATCCTGTACCTGCCCTCTCCTGTATGACATCCTACACCTTACTCCCTGGAAGGTACTCCAGGCTTAGTCAGCAAGTGACGTCAGGGTTCAAACACACCAAGAAAGTAGCTGAGCGTGCAGTATCACTCCTCAGGTATCTATCTTGTAGACCATGGCTCTCGGCTAGGGCAAGTCATCTCATCTATCCAGATTCAAGGGTAGAGAATTCTGTTTTACTGCCCACTGGTGGACAAGGCATTGTTACAGCCCATTTTCAGTTCACCACACTTCTGATTTATTAGTTCTCTCTATCTGGTAAAGGACACTTGGAGAAGGATACTTGCAGATAAAGTGGTCTTACCTTTTACTGGAATCTAAGATGATCAGACAGCTCAGAGATCAGGATTGACCTACAGTACATGAGGTTTTGTTAGGAAGGAGCTGGGTAGATTCAGAGGGTAGGTGCTTTCATGGAGGTAGTGACTTTTTCGGTTTTCTCAGTAATACTTCCCAGCACCTGCATCACTGCCCCCTACCGTGCCCCGGGGATTCTGGCACAGCTGGAAGCCCAGCTGTGAATCTGTTCCAGGAAACACAAAATTAACTTTACAGCCAGAGAGTACCAGGCCTGTGGTGCGATGCAGCTTCTATCTACTTGGGTGTTTAACATCCTTACAACCAGAACCACTAATTTCATTCCATTTGGGGAGCTGTGTCTTACATCTCTATGGTCTCCACGAGCCCTTTTACCCAAGCTTTTAATGGTGTGTCTTACTCCTTCTGTCAGTGAGCAAGGGGCTAGTGTGACACACTGGGGGAAGTTGGTTAGGGGTTCAGGTGGTAATGATGCAGCCCTGGAAGCTGTCCAGGGAGCTCCAGTCCACCCGTCACGTTCCCGTCACTGGGAATGAAAGGAGACACAGTGCTTTAGTATAAAGTTTAATGTGTGTGCTCTGAGGAAGACTGGGTTCAAATTCTTGGTCTAGTGTGACTGTTCTCCCCCTCCCTCTCAGTTTCATAATCAGTAAAATGAAAACAATCATAAGGTTATTATGAGGATCAGATGACGGAAAGTATTTCAATCAACTTACAGCAAGGCTACACAGTAAAGACAGACATAGCGATATTATCAGCAGCATTAGAACTTCTTATTAACATTCATATTAGTGTTGTCATTCAGCAATGGCTCCAGCTCGTGGTGGCATACCATCACTGTCTAGGAACTTGTTGAAAGAGAGAGCATATGAAAATCATTGTTTACTGTGTAATACTGGGCACATTTCTATAAATACAACGTGTATGTAGGATAATGAGTTACCTAGAAAGAGGAAATATATGAAACAGCTTCTTCTATACCCCTACAGACTCCAAATATGGAATATACTCACTCTTTCTCCAAGAGAATTTATAGAAGCCACCACTGCATTCAAGATGTCTAGAGTTTGCGTTTGTTCACTGCACACGATAACAGTGGAGTACTTGAAGCAGCCATCTTTATAAAGAGAAATCTATTTAGCTCACAGTAAGGAGGCACAGGATGGGACACCTACGTAAGTGTAAGGACACATGTACAATGATCAAAGGACCTTCCATTAGGTCCTGCTTTTTAAAAGTCCATATTATCTTCCAGTATTGCTGTTCTGGAGATCAAGTTTCCAATAATAGTGGGGCTCAAGGGACACTAAAGTCACACCCAAGATATAGGAACATTTCCCAGAAGGAGAATCCAATGAGTAACTGAACTCCATATTCCTGTTAGCCAAAGTTTTGAAGTCATTAAAGTACTTACTGGGGACCCAAAACTGATAAATAGTGTTAGTATTATTAACCCTGCCAATAATCTAATGAAATTGGTAGTGTTGTGAACAGCAACATTGTGAGTCAAATATCTTTGCCAAGGTCATTTGATGATTGATGGTTCATCCAGATACTAAGCCAGATTTTCAGTCTCCAGGCCCTTGTTCTTAACTAAACTGCTTTCTTGGCAGAAAAGCCCATTTCTTCTCTGTCTTCAGTTAATTTCTCTATTGAAAGAACTCTGGAGTTTAGCTTGGTGTCCTTTCCCCTCAAGTAAAGACATTTCCTGGTGTCCATATGGCGAAGTCCTCGTTAGTGAGATGGTGCAGATGTGACATACACAATTCTCAATTATATCCTTAAAGGGAAAGAATAGGATTGTGTCTTCCCTTTCAACTCTTTTTGCAGGAAGGAAGTCACCATGATTCACTCTCATGAAACTTAGACACAATCATGATAATTTAGGAAATGTCAAGGAAAACCCCAGAAGTTTGTAATGTGTGTGCACATGTAGGTTATTATGAGAGAGAGGAGTAAACTTTGAGACCAAATTTTGGAACTCAATAACCATCTGACCCATATTAATCTGGGAAGATCAGTCACACTGTTCCTTGACTCGGATCTAGGATTGTACAGATGGAGAGAGAGAACTGAACAGAGGCACACACTCATTGCTCTCTCACTGGTCACGTGATGTGACCAGCTGCTTCCTGACCTTTACACCGTGACTTCTCCATCACCATACACTGTGCTAAAAAGTCTTGAACCTTGAGCTAAAACAAACCCTTTCTCTGTTAAGTTGCCTCTGTCAAGGGATTTTAACCATAGCACCAAGAAAAGAAGCCAAGACAGAGATTACTAGATAGAAAGTAATATTTAACTAAATCTGGTAAAATATTAAATATGGTCTAATTTACTTAATAAATCTGTTTAGTACTCATAGGATTCAAAATACACACATAAAAAAATCTAACAAGGAAAAAGGAAGTCTCCACAAAAGCGATAAAGTAGAAGAGTGGAATTCACAAGTTGATAAACACTTATTAGAAAAATAAATCTTGGGCAGATGTACTCTTAAAGTAACTGAATCAAAATTCTTGGAAAATTTCAGTGGTGGTTCTATGTGGAAAAGACAGCCAAAAGAATAAAAAACGACACAGAAGAGACTATTACTAATGACTCAAAAATAAATGGATTGCATTCTTAAAACACTTAGGGGCCATATGTTGTCAATATAAAGTGATGACTTCTGATAAACCCTTGGACGATATAGAATAAGGAAGTGAAGCCTAGTGGATTTGGAATGCTCCTGTGACATCAGAAACTTTAGGCTAACATCTCATAAGAATCAAGTTAAGTCAGCAGTTGGTCCTTCTTGCTTTTCCATCTCTCAAATCTGTGCTCACATTTCTCTCATCCAGGTTGACACTTTGTTCATCATTATAATGTTTTTAAAAAAATATCACAAAACCTAGTCAAAGGACAACAACAAATTATCAGGTGAAAGACGGAAAGTCAGGGACCACCCTGTACTATTTGGCCCTTATTTTTTCATTGTATGCTGGTGATTATTTCCCTATCTTATTTTTTATTTCATGAGCAATAAGTGAGACTATGCACATAAAATGCCCAGCACAGTGCCTGGCAAAGAACACAGAATAAATGTAAGTTCCCTCTCAGTTTCTAGTCGCTAAATTGACTCTGAAATCATCAGCATAATGATTTTTCTTGGGTCATTTAGTCCACTTGCAAAAGCTGTGGCAGTTCCTCCAAGCCTCCTTACACAGTGGGAAAAGCACCGTGTGATATAATTTTATTCGTTATTCTCAGCTACCGGTCTTTGGAAAGTTGGGGGAAAATGCTGTATGTTTTTGTTGAAATTTCCAATAAACAGAAATGCAGTTTTCCACTGGTAACAGTGGAAGGCTCAGCCACTCCCAGATTATGTTTTGCCCAAGTATTGATTCTTTCCTAATGGCTCTGGAAGCGATAGCTGTTTATCTATTTTTCATTGAGATCAAAAGCTCTTTTGCTTCAGGGGTGACCATAGCTCCAACAGATTAAAATTTCAGACCTTATAATAGGAATCCTGAGATCACAAGGCCATGGAGTGCCAGGAAACTTGACTAACTTTCAGGCTTCGCTTTCAGGACCCAAACTTGACCTTTAGATTCACTGCTCCTCACTTTACCAAACGTCAGCTCAGACATATTGAAAACTGCAGCATAAACAATGCTTCAGTGAACCTCCCTAAGTCTTTAAGATGGATCATTCATCAGCACGTACTGGCTCTCTGCCCTGGTGGTCTTACCATGGGTTACAAGTGACTAAGCTCAGGGGATGCCCTCTCCCCAGGATAATTAGTCTTCTTTCCGCTCCAGCAAATTAGCATATGTATCTTATTGGGCCATTGAGTTGCAATGGCTATTAAGTTATAAAATAAGTAAATTATTATCGCAGGTCTGCAGCAGATCACTCTGAAGCCCCTGATGCTTTTAGGAAGGGGACTTAAGTCATCAGGAAAGTTCGACCTTCAGTTTCAATTGGAGGAATAGTTATTATTTTTTAATTTTTGAAAATGAAAATCGCCTTATGTTTCTTTCTGATCACAAAGCTAATAAAAGTGCATGTTTAAATGTCAAAGAAGACAGAAAATCATAAAGGAGAAAGGCAGCAGTAATTAAATCCCAATACCCAGAGACAATCACCGGTAATGTTTTGCTGTGTGTGAGTCAGACTTCCCCTTCCGCTCATTTGTATAAGTGGAACTATTTTATAAAATTATTCAATAATTACTGAGTATACAATTTATTACCATAAGTATGGATTTTTATCATCACTGAACTAGAAACTAACTTCAAGATCAAATTAGAGAATCTACAGAAGTAAGAATAGAGGGTGGTAAACTCCAAGAAACAACAAGGCATTGGGAGCTCTGGGGGACAGAAGGCCATCCCAAGGGTGAGTGTAGGAGGTGGCTGTCTGTGGCTATAGAAACAGGGGAGGAGGGAGCCAGAGGAAATGTTTATGACTCAGCTCTTCCCTTACTTCTCCAGTGTTCTCCAGGCCTGGTTCTGCTAGTACTGGGCTGCCCTGTAAGCGAAGGTGCCGGTCATTGCTAGGAAAATAGGCATGGGATACCATATGCTGTGTGTTTGGTCCTTCGTTCTCAACACTCTCCGCAGGACCTTGGCAACTAGTAGTTTGGTTGCAAACACAGACTGACTCTGTTGGTGATTTCTTCTCTGCAACTCTTTGCCTTTTCCTTAATCCCTGCATGTTGGGACAATGAGGAACATGGTTGTTGATACTTTTCTCAGTTCACAGGATCAGAACAACTGGCTAGACCTCTAGGGAATCCCAAGCTCACAAGCGTACACTGGAGAATGCAATGCTCTCAGAAGGACCTGTTACAAAGATGTTTCATGTTCTGAGGCGGGAGTGAGAGAACATACTTAAGTACACAAAGTAGGATCTTAGCACATGGAACCAAATGACAGCGTCAAACTGGGAAAATGTTATGACTGGAAAGGGGAAACTACAACTGCCTTTACAACAAAACAAAACGAAATGAAACGAAACAAAAAATCATCATATATGCTTATAATCCAAAGAGCTTAAGGAATGGGCAGGCAGGAGTCACAGGGGAAGATAAGTAATGTTTTTGCTTTATATTTTTTGAATATCATATTTTTGATTATTAATACTTATAATCACTGTTTACATTTTCCTTTGGTTAACTTATCAGTGAACAGGAAATACATATCACGAATGTTATTGGTTTATTCCATCTAGACAGTCAATATTCTTCTGATGAGTGACAGCCACAGCAAGAGCTGGTGCAGATGTAAAGAAAAGAAACCTTCGTTGCTTTTGCCATCAAGGGATGTAATTGAGTCTGATATACACACAAATGTGCCATGTCCATGTTATAGTCAACGTCATACAGATGGCTACTGGCAAGGTTAGGACTCTAGCTCCGTTTATTTTAGCCATTGCACACTGTTCTTTCCCAGGTGTAAAGAACATTGTGTATGTGTGTGTGTGTGTGTGTGTGTGTGTGTGTGTGTGTGTGTGTGTATGTATGTATTATGTATGTGTGTGTGTGTTTGTGTGCACGCACATGCGTGTGCATGTGTGTACATGTGCTTCAGGAAAGATGCACACATTTGTGCATTTCCAGGATTATGTAACCTAGAAGGAAAAGCTGAAGCATGTTTATTGCTTATCTACTAAAGGACAACTCTCCGTGAAGACTCATTAGGTCTCTCAAAGTTATGGGCATCCACAAACAAAGCTACTCCATTGCAGGAATTTTTAATTCCTGGAACAGAGTCAATGTTCTAAGTGCCAATATACAGGAAACGTAATTTGAGTCTAAAGTCATACACAACTTAGCTTCAAAACAATAATAAACAGAGTCTTCATAACAATTTTTACAGACCAATGATGGCTGGTCTTTTTGTTCTTGATAATTTACTTCTATTTGAAGATGATGGCTTTGTAGCTTGAGATTAGGGAAAGCTGGGAATTACTGGTCCCTTCTGCTTTCTTTTCTGTCCATTTATATTTACATTTTCCTCCTTTCACAGTATCACTAGACCTGTTCTTCAAACTCTCCTAGATATCCAAGAGTATCTGACATACATTTTTTTAATCAATGGCAAACTAATTTTACAACATGTGGCATCATATAAGACACACATTTTGTAATATACTTTTATAAGTCCAAACCTTCTATGCATACTTCGGTTGGAGTTATACTTTCCCATTTACTTCCTCTGTGATTATCTCCTTTCTCTGTCTTTCAGGCGTCTTTTCAGATGCTACTGCCAACACTGTTCTGAGACTTAGTGCTCATTCACTCACGTCTTCGTCCTTGCATGTAACCGACTTATGAACTCTACAGCTCTATTCCAGGTGCTGTTAACTGCTTTTTAAAGGGGCAATGCTAGGCCAAAGCAGAATAGTGCCACTAGCTAGCTTCTGAGTATTCAACATATGAGATTGTGGAAGACATTTCATATAACATGTGACCTATGACACATGACACCATAGCAACACAAAAGTTCGTGAACATCTCATATTGAGAAATGCATTTAGTCCATCCCCAAGAGTACTCAAACTGTTAATATTCAACATATTTTCTAAGAGTGTTTCATTCTAAGCCCAAAATCTCTTTAGAGACTCAAGGCAAACTTTTCATTATGGGCTTTGCTAAAGAAAGTTATGTCCTTCCAAGACACTATGGCATAGACTAAATATCAATATTCCAAAGTGGAAAAATGGGAGAACAAGAAGAGTAGAGCCAAAGTGAGATTGAATTATAGTAAGGCCAAGATTCCATGCTTAGCCTCTGGGACATATAATGGCACAATGTCATCACCAGTAGGGCTGGCTGCTTAAATCTTCACCTAAACCATTTGCAGCAGTCAATATAAAAGAAACAGCTCTTACCTTAAAGATAGTTTATTCTGGGGCCAAGTGTAAGTGTCCATGGGCTGGGAGACATAAATTTCAGTTACCTCAAATTCCATGGTCGAATGTGGTATACTTTCATAATGATTTGTATAGTAAGAGAATAAAGAAAAACATAAAAGTGAAATATTTCCAAGGACATTGGTGAATACATTAGATAGATGGTTAGAGTAAAGTGAAGGAAACTGTGCTATAGGCTTAAGATGCTATCTGGTATTATCTTTAGTTTTGGGGCTGGTGATAACCAAGGGTTTGCTCATGTACTCCAATTGATTTACCTAGTGGCTTGTCATTTGAAGGGATATTCATGGAACAAAATATCCCAAAAGAATTTGAATTTTGTCTATGTTTCTATAATGCTCCAATCTCCATAACCAGCCTTAGTCTCATTATGTACTGAATTGTTATGTACTTCACATGGTCCCATAACTTCTCTCTAAGGCTGGATCTTCTCATGGTCTTTGGTTCCCCCTGGCAGATGTTTCATGCTCCCGGTATCTCTAGTGTCCTGGGGCCTCTACTCTAGCTTAGACTTTACCTTCACATATTCCCTCTCAGAGGTTACCAAAAGGAGCTCTGAGCCTGTCACTCATTGCCTGACATTCCTAGTCTTTTGAAATCAGCATAGAAGCTTTCATGATCTCTCAACCCTTTCAACCATTACATTCAACATTGCTGGTAGGCTAGCATCACACGAACAATGGTGAGGTCTGTTAACAACTTGGGCAGGAGCTGAGCCTCCAAGCAATCCTCCTGTGTCAGCTGCTCAGGCACTGGATTGCAGGGAGAGCCTATTTTGCCTTCTCTACTTAATAGATTTCATTATGAAAAATTTCAAACATCTCTATTCCCCATAGAGAATTATTACAATGAGTTCTTGTGTACTACTTTTATTTGTGTGATCACTCTTATGTTATCTACATTCTTGGGTGAAGATGTATGTTCTTTTGACAGAGGTAATTTTAGTGTATTTTTGAAGCCCTATTATCGTCCTGGTGATATGGATAAAAGTGTTATTCTGTAGTGACATCTAGTTTCATATGTCTGGTTCATTTTACTTCTGCACTTGAAACATAAATGAAATAAAAATTTACTCACTGAGCTTAATTGGAAGAGGTTGAAATCTAATTTAATAGAAATTCATCAGCCATTTAAAGACAATTTAGTTTTGTTGTTTTTAAAGATGTACAATAACTTAAATTAAACTAGCTATTGGAAAGCCAACATTTTGGGGATCTGTTTTTATAACTGTAGAGATATTTAGGAGGCTGTCTTAGCCACTTATAAGTATATGGGTTGTAAAAAGCACACTATTCTTAACTAGGTATTATTTTGCTTTACAATTTACACTGTGACTAAATTAACTCACCTCAGATTGTCAGAAGAACTGGGTGAATATAGCTTGAGAGGAAGTTACCTTTCATTTACTCAACATCTATGTACACATATAAAAATTTTTACCAACTTAACATCTGCATATGTTAGTACTCAACACTATCTCATTCAAATTTTTATTGTAGTCTTTATTATCTTGAATTTTCAACGAGGTAAATCAAACTCATAGAGGTTAACTAATTTGACCCAGCTTATCTAGGTAAGAACAGACAAAACTAGAATTTGTACCAGTTTTTGGTAACATCAAAAATCATGGCTTCCCTTGCCTTGTTCAACCTAATAATAGCCTCACAGTGGCTGGCTATGACCAGGTGCAGTGAGAACTCAGAGTTTAAGGACAAAGTGCTATGGAACCACAGAGAAAGTCAGAGTAAAGTCCCTTTAAAGGCAGGGAGTGGTGCATGGGATCCCTGGAACTCCATTGTCTAGCTCTGGCCTTGATCAATGGGCTGGAGTAGCCTTGCAGGACCCTAAGAGTGTCTTGTTCTCCAACCAGTGGAAAACTTCAGGGGCCCTAAAACAAACCAACATGGAACCCTGCCTGACCATCCATCTTAGTTGGATCCACCTGCCACCCAGCTAGTCTGCCTGGGACAGCCAGCTTAGTGTCTGGCCCATGGCCCAACTCACCTTCCTGAGAAGTCCTGCTGCCATCAGGATTATCCAGCCGATATCAGGGAAATCCATGTGCCTAAAGGACAGCATAAGAATACAATCAACAAGACCCACGGCAATATGGTACCATTAGAGCCCAGCTATTATTGTGCTCCAACTAACCCTAGATAAACTAATGAAACTGAAACACAAGAAGAGCATCTTAAATCTAATCTTAAAAAAAGATGATGGAGACCTTTAAAGAGGTCACAAATGAATCTCTCAAGTAAATACAGGAAAACACATTCAAATAGGTAGAGACATTAAAAGAAGAAGCAAATAAATATAAAGAAATACATAAAAACACAGTCAAAGGATATGAAAAAAAACTGTCCAAGACCTGAAAAGAAAAATGGAAGCAATAAAACCACAAACTGAGGCAATCCTGGAGATGGAAAACCTAGGAAAGAGAACAAGAACTACAGACCTAGGCATCATCAGCAGAATATAGGAGATGAAAGAGAGAATCTCAGGTATAGGAAATATGATAGAAGAAATCAATATATCAGCCAAAGAAATTCAAAATCTAAAAACTCTGTGACATAAACTTTCAAGAAATCTAGGACACCGAAAAGACCAAACTTAAGAATAACATGAAGAGAAGAGAGTAAAGGTTCCCAGCTCAAAGGCCCAGAAGACATCTTCAACAAAATCATAGAAGAAAATTTCCCTAACCTAAACAAAGATGCCTATAAAGGTACAAAAAGCTTACAGAACACCAAACAGATTGGACTAGAAAAGAAAATCATCCCTATCACATAATAATCAGAATACTAAATATACAGAGCAAAGAAAGAATTTTAAAAGTAGAAAGGGAAAAAGACCAAGTAACACATAAAGTCAGACCTGTCAGAATTACACCTGATTTTTCATCTGAGACTCTAAAAGCTAGAAGGGCCTGGGCAGAGGTCTTGTGGACCACAAGAGACACAGATGTCAGTCCAGACTATTATACCCAGAAAAGTTATCAATCACCATAGATGGAGAAACCAAGATACTCCATGATAAAGCCTAACAATATCTTTCCACTAACTCAGCCCTACAGAGGATACTAGAAGGAAAACTACAACCCAACGAAGCTTACTGTATTCACAAAAACACAAGAAATAAATAATTTCATGCCATTAAGACCAATAGAAGGGAAACACACACACACACACACACACACACACACACACACACACACACACTCACCACCACCAACAACAACAAAATAACAGGAAGTAGCAATCATTAATATCTCTTAGCATCAATAGACTCAATTCTATAGTAAAAGGACACACTCTAACAGAATGAATACAAAAACAGAATCCATCATTCTGCTCTATGCCCAATAAGGGGGATATGGAACCTGGAAGGGGGTCGGGGACCCCTATGGAAGAGGTAGGGGAAGGATTGGAGTCCCTCAATGAGATAGCAACCCCACAGAAAGACCAACAGTGTTAACAAACCTGGACTCCTTGCAGCTCTTAGAGACTGAGCCACCATGGACCAAAGTGCCAGGCACATATGTATCAGAGGGCTTCCTTGTCTGGTCTCAGTGGGAGAGGATATGCTTAATCCTGTAGAGACTTACCAGAGTGGAGGAATACCAGGGGTGGAGTTGGGGCTGTCCTCTCAGAGGCGAATGCATGGAAGAACTCTGCATTGGGGACCTGGAGGGGGCAGCATTTGGGATGTAAATAGAAAAATAAATACATAAATAAATAAATTAATAAAATATACTATTAACAGAATCTAGGGGTGCTTCGAAGGTTTCCTAGAGAGGATGATGAGGCTTGAAAAGTGAGAGGTCTCTCACAAAGTAAGCCAGGTTGACTGGCCCACAAGCCCCAGTGATCTGATTATTTCTGTCTGGCCACCACTGAGGTTCCGACTCTACGTCTGGTATTTTAAACATGGGTTCTCAGACTTGAAAACCCCTTATAAAATTAGTTATTTTCACAACCCCACTTCCTAATCTTTCTCCCCATAATTTATTTATTTTTATTCCCTTTACATCCTGATCACAACTCCCATTTCCTCCTTTCCTCCCAGTCCATATAAATCCCCTTATTTCCCCTTTCCTTTCTACTCAGAAAAGGGGGAGCTATCTTTGAGTATCGCCCCACCCTGGGTCACCTAGTCCCAGCAGGACTAGTTATATCCTCTCCCACTGAGACCCATCAGGTAGTCCAAGTAGGGGGAAGGGGATCCAATGGCAGGGAACAGAGACGAAGACAAACCACTCTACTTGTTAGTGGACTCACATGAAGAGCAAGCCAGGCATTTGCTACAAATGTGTAGGTGGCCTAGGTCCAGCCCCTGCATGCCCCCTGGTTGGTGGCCCAGTCTATAAGAGCCCCCATGGACCCAGGTTAGTTATTTTGTAGGTCTTCTTGTGGTGTCCTTGACCTCTCCTGCTTGCCTAATTCTATTCTCCATTCTACTACACTACATCCTGAGCTCTGCCTTATGTTTGACTGTGGGTCTCTGCATTAGCTTCAGACTACTGCTGGTTGAAACTTCTCAGGATATAGTTATGTTAGATTTCTGTCTGCAAGCATACCAGAGTATTGTTGATACTGTCAAGGATTGGCTGTCTCACAGGGGATGGGTCTCAAGTTGGGGCAGTGGTTGGTTGGCTGTTCAATCTCTACATGCCCTGCTTGAAGAAATCTCACTTAGGGTCCCCCCATGGACACTCTGTATCTTCCCTCTTACAGGCCTCCAGATACTTATCAGAGATGCCCCCCTACTGATATCTATTTCCATTCCCAGCACTCTCTCCTTCCCCTGCTCCTGACACCTGATCACTATGCCCCTTCACAGTTCCTAATCTTAAAAAATTAATTAAAGTACTCCACACCCCACCTCTCTGCCCACTTCATCAGACCTGTGGATCTTGAACCATACAGGTAAGGTTTCCTTCCCCCACCTATCTTCCCTGCTTATTGAGTCCTCTGGAGCAAGCCTAGCTGCCTTGAGCAGCCTGTTATCCCAGAGAGACCTCTGTTCTCCTCCCCACAACTCTTCATCTACCTTCAGCAGATCTATGGATCCAGAACCATACAGCCTAAGAATACCCATCAGAGACCTGCCACATCAGACCATTAAGGTCAACTCCCGTCCAAATACCTACTACAACAGGAACATCTAAAGACCAAAGCCATCCAGATGACTAAAGGCCCTTGAGAGAACATAATCAACAAAAACCAGGGCAATATGACATTTTCAGAGCACAGCTACCCCACTACAGCAAGCCCTGGAAATCCTGACACAATCAAAGCACAAGAAAATGGCATTAAATTTAATCTTATAAAGATAATAGAGGTCTTTAAGGAAGTGAATGAATCCCTTAAAGAAATACAGGAAAATACAACAGGTAAAGTTTTTTAAAGAGGAAACAAATTAATTTTTTAAAAGATATACAGGAAAATACAATTAAAGAATTGAAGGAAATTAATAAACTGTGCAAGACCTGAAAGTGGAAATAGAAGCAATAAAGAAGAATTAGAGAGGGGGCTGTCCCAAAAGCTGTTACCTGTACATGGGATATATTCTTCTACCTGCTCTGCCTTTTCTGGCCTCAATGGGAGAGGATGTGCCTAGCCTCACAGAAACTTGATGTGCCAGGGTAGGGGGATAACCAGGGGCATTCTCTCTCAGAGGGAAGGGGTTGGAGAGAAGGATTTTGGAATAGGGTGACAAGGAATAGTTCAGTGAATGGGATGTATAGTGAATAATAATAATAAGATTTAATTAAAATATAATTACATCATTTATCCTTTTTTCTTTTGTTTCTTTTCTTCAACCCTTCCATGTTATTCCCCTCATTCCTTCTCAAATTCATTGCTTCCTTTTCTTTAATTCTTAATGTTACACACACACATACACACACACACACTATTTAAATAAAACCTGCTGTTTGAGTCTGTTTAGTGTTGCTTGTATGTTCTGCTTTCTGGGTTATCCACTTGGTATTTATAGCCAATTAGGATACTCATCCCCAGGGAAGACCAATTCTCCTTCTGTTAGCCTACAGTTCTTTAATGGCAGCTAACCATACTCCTTCCATTAGAGCATGCCTATTAGTATTATTGCTTGAGTCTTAAAGCAACTGTAGCTTCCCTGTCATTTCTGGGAGACACAACCTCATATCAGACTTCTGGTTCAACATCTTTTCAAAGCTTTCCACTTCTTCTTCAATGTCCCCCAAGCCTTGGGTGTAGGAGGTGTTTTGTGGATCTATCTCTGGGGCAGAGAACATTAAGTTGTTCTCTGTTTCGACTGGTGTCGGGATCTATCATAGTCTCCATGTGCTGCCAAGAGATGCTTCTTTGATAGGGGTGAAAGCTACACATAACTGTGAGTAAAAAGATAAGTATTTAGAATGTAGTCAGCAACTATACTGGTATAGTAAAGTGGTAATTGTGGTTCTTCTCTATCTTCTCTAAGATTCATAACCTCACTAGTCCCTGACAGTTGGTTAGGTTTCCAATAACAGCATCATTTCTCTCTTGTTGATCAGGTCTTAAGTTCATTAGATAGCTGTTGGTTACCACCAAGATACGAGTGCCATTAGTGCGTCTTTAGGAGCATCTTACAGAATGTCAGAGCTAGATAAAACCATTGATCACTTCCCCTCTTTGGCAGCTTACAAAGCACCTCTGGTACTATGAAACTAGTCCTCAGGGACAATGCTTCCAGGTCAGATCTACTTCATATCTTCTGAATCCTGTGTCCAAATTACACAGTGTCTTTAGCAATATAGACTTGTATTCAACCTCTGGGAGGAAAACAAAGTCAATAGCAGTAGCCTCTATTGTTTTGGGAGCCTCTAGGATTTCCCTGATGAATAGCTGGAAAAGAAGATACTGATGCCTGGTTATTAGATGGTCTACAGCTTTTGAGGGGGCAGGGGGCATTATCAGTTCAAGTAGCATAAATATTAAGTCATTATATATACTTATATTAACTATATTAAATTTAGATTAAAAAACAATGTTTTCTTTTCTTATGGCATTTTAAACATTTGTGTTATTTATTCTTCCTCTCCCCCTCTCCTTCTGTATTGATCTTCATCTCACTTTCTAGTTAAAATCTCCCTCCTCAATTTTCCCATTTCTCCTTCACATCACTTAGATCTTGGTATATGCTTCTCAAAGGATCCCCTACCCCATGATCCTTTTTTACTTTCCTGGCTTGTAGTCTTAATGAGGTTCTTGTCTTTCTGTCTCTGACAAACCCCCATCACTGTCTTCAGCTTTTCCACCTCCCTTGATACCTTTCTATCACTTATTTATTCATCTTTCAAGATACTGTCAAACAACACCCCACCTACGAATGCTTTCCTAAACCTACATAGGTGGAATTCTAAAAATTTCTCCTGAAATCGGAATCAGGAATAGCACATAGCTTTCGGTTTGAATGCTGATGTTAACCAATTGTGTGTGGCTCGACCTTAGTGTGCTAAAGGCGTCAAATCTGAAACCTATTAGAAGTTAGCAAGCCCTTCCTGAAATGGGTAAGAGTACGGTATATGAGCCACATGTGAAATAAGTGTACAGTAAAGAAGCTCACCACTGCCACTCCATGACATCAGTCATGCTCATTTGTTACTTGTTCATTTGATGAATAATAATTGTATAGTCAGTCTTTCATTATTATTATTCCCTTTCCCACGCAATCAACCTACTGAGGAAAGAACATATTATTATTTATATGTTTTATATTATTATCAAAATAATACATTATATAAAAATATGGTACCAAGATTATTATTACCTTATCATTATTTCCTAAATTATATAAAATAACAAGTATTTTAAAAACTTAGGTATTAAATTTATGTGTAAATGATTGAAAGTATATGAGAGGATGTGATCAGATTGCTTAAATACCATGGTATACTGTACTATAGAAGAGACTTGAGTAGGTAAGATGTGCTGTAACCAGTTCTTCATGGGTACCAAGGAACAGCTAAATACACTTATAAGGCTCAATGTGAACCTTATTATACACATCTACACCAAAGAAAGAGTAAATCAAGCTTGTTGGCATAGCTATCACCCTACCAACTTTCAATAGTTTGTAGATTTATCTTGTTATGCACACATGAGGTCCTACATAGTGTTTTAGCTGGTAGTGACTCTACAGATTAGTTTTGTCAACCTGACAGATGCTAGATTTACCTGGGAAGAGGGTACCTGTGGTGAAGAACTGCCTCCATCAGATTGACCTGTGAACATTCTTTTGATTGCTAACTGATGTAGAAGGGCCCAGTCCATTGAGGACAGTGCTGTACCTAGGCAGATGAGTCTGGGCTGTCTACCACAGGCAGCTGACTATAAGCCAGGAAGCAAACATGGAAAACAGTATTATTCCACAGTTTCGGCTTCAAGTTCCTGCCCTCCTGGAGTTTTTGTCTTGCTTGAGTTCTCTGATTTCCATCAGTGATGAACTGTGAAGTGAAACAAACCCTTTCTTCCACAAGTGGCTTTGGTCATGGTAACAACAGAGATCTCAGTAGAAAAGTGGCCATTTAGCTTGCTGTATGAATGGATGCTTTGCCTCAGTTACCCTTTCTCTCTGCTCTTAATCTGTACAATCCTACATGTTGACACAAGCTGGGGAAATTGTTTTCAAACTGCGCTTACTTCTGGAACCCTGATCCAAATGAAATTTCACACTGTGATCAGATGTGTGAAGTGAAAAAAAAAAAACAACCTTGGTTTGGTTGAAGGAAGAGGAAGATGGTGCCAAGCTTTGCCATTTTGGGCTCCTCAACTCTCTGCCCCCTGAATTGCTTGCAGTCAAAGCAGGGTTATCAAATCCTAGCAGATCCTAGGAGGACCAATATCATGTCACCTGGAAATGTCCATTCGCTGTTCGTCATCTACTGAGTTAGACTCTCAGGAATCTGGTGGCCTGTGTTGAAATAGTCACCTGTGCAATTCTGGGGGATATTGAATTTTGAGACCATGTCATGGGAGTACTTGGCAGCTTCCTTGAGACATCTCTATGTGTGAAAAATAGCTGTCTCTCTGTGGGGTTTTATTTTTCCTAAGCTCACTAAAGGCTACAGAAATATTCTTTTTTTTTTTTTTTTTTTTTTTTCGATGGGGACAACCTAGGCCTTGAAGGGCAAGCGCTCTTCCTGAGCTAAATCCCCAACCCCATTTTTTTTTCTTTTTTCTTTTTTCTTTTTTTTCAGAGCTGGGGACCGAACCCAGGGCCTTGCGCTTGCTAGGCAAGTGCTCTACCACTGAGCTAAACAGAAATATTCTTGAAACAGGGACCGATACCCTGCTAGGCCCATAAATATTCGGTGGTTATCAGACAAGTCACTAAATTGGCCTTCTGTTTAAAAGTTGGCCCAACAAAACTAGTGGTGCTAGAATAATCTGTAACCCCAGTTCTTAATTAAGAAGCAGAGATAAGGGTACTCAAGTTCTAGGACAGCTTGTGGTGGAACAGCAAAACCCTGTATCAAAACCCAGCCAGCCAGGCAAACAAAAAGAACTGTCCCAAAGGAGAGTCCAGGAACACATACTGTGCCATACTCAGTGTGTGCTGTGTGAAACCCCCTTTGGCCTGCAGTCCTGGAACCAGAAGCAGAACTTCTCTATGAAGTGGACACTTCCATGGTCCATTGGTTAGGGGTTTTATGAGATGGATGCACTGAGGGTTGCTGAGATTCCCTTTCCTCTGAGACTTGTGTTTCTCTTACCCCCTGTATTAGCAGAAACCTGAAACCTGCCCATCTGGTTTTAAAGGCTCCTCAGAAAGCAATGGACAATGTGGGAGATTTCTCTGATGTTGTACCTCAGACTCCTTGAATATATTCTAAAACAAGGCCTTGTAGCCTGTAGACCAGAACTCTACATAAAGATTTTGAGGCACTGCATGTTGAGTAATATGGAGAAGAGGGAAAGAACTGGAGCCAAGAGACAGGGTGTTGGAAAAAAGAAAGCTGGTAATAGAATAAAGGGGGGGTGTTCCAGCTCCAGCAAACATCAGAATTTGGCAACTTTGGCTTTATAGTCAAGAGAAGTAGGCTACTGTGACAATTGGGGCTGGTTAGCTGGAGCTAAGAAATTAATTGTGATTAAGAATAGACCAGCATCACTGAGGTGAAGTCTTCTGGGAAGTGGTTTTTGAGAGCACAAAGAAGCTGTGTTCTACAGATAGCCAAGGTTGTACCCCATGCTGTACCTGTATTTGGTAATGTGTAAGAATCATCCAGGTGGTACTGGCTTTGAAGGCATGAGGGTGTCATGGAGAGCAGCTGAGGCTTGGCACTATTTGAGGCCAAGGAAGGCCACTGATGAAGGTGCAGCCTCAATTGAAGTTGATGGCTTAGGACTGAAGGGGTCATGCAAAGGAATTGAGGCTTGGCACCATGAGGAAAGCCTATGAGAGGCTATTGGTGAAGCCTAGTTGAGCGGAAGACCCCAGTGTATTGGAGATGCCAGTACCATGGGATGACCACCAAGAACATCAGCAGCAGTGGAGTGGATCAACATGAGGTTACAGGGCTACAGAAGGAGTGAAGCATTCGCATTTTGGTCATCCTTCTTGAGTTTTATGTGTTCTGTGCATCTATGGTAATTCAAGCATTTGGGCTAATAGCCACTTATCAATGAGTGCATACCATGTGTGTTTTTCTGTGATTGGGTTACCTCACTCAGGATGATATTTTCCAGTTCCAACCATTTGCCTATGAATTTCATAAAGTCATTGTTTTTGATAGCTGAGTAATATTCCATTGTGTAGATGTACCACATTTTCTGTATCCATTCCTCTGTTGAAGGACATCTGGGTTCTTTCCAACTTCTGGCTATTATAAATAAGGCTGCGATGAACATAGTGGAGCACGTGTCTTTTTTATATGTTGGGGCATCTTTTGGGTATATGCCCAAGAGAGGTATAGCTGGATCCTCAGGCAGTTCAATGTCCAATTTTCTGAGGAACCTCCAGACTGATTTCCAGAATGGTGAACTTTGGACTTTTAACATTGTTGCGACTATGGGGACTTTGACTAAATGTACGTTTTAAAAATTATGCTATGGCTAGATATGGCTCCCATATGTGTTTGAACTTATGTGTTTGAACAAACCTATGGGGTCTAGGGAGTGGAATGTGATGGTTTCAGTATGCTTAGTCCAGGGAGTGGCATTATTTGGAGGTATGGTCATGTTGGAGTAGGTGTGTCACTGTGTGTGTGGGCTTTGAGCCTCTCATCCTAGCTATCTTGAAGTCAGTATTCTGCTAGCAACATGTTTAGATGAAGGTGTAGAACTCTCAGCTCTTTCTGCACCATACCTTCCTGGACACTGCCATGCTCCTTCCTTGATGATAATGGACTGAATCTTTGAGCCTGTAAGCCAGTCCCAATTAAATGTTGTCCTTATAAGAGTTGCCTTGGTCATGGTATCTGTTCACAGTAGTAAAACCCTAGCTAAGGCAAGAATGTTCTGTTTCTCTTATGTCATGGAAGCTGCTTCCAAAGTGAAGATTAGCCACAGTGCCTTCACTATGACCCCTCATCTGGGCCTAGAAATGCGTGAGAAATGTTTCATTTGTTTTGCTGACCTGCTGTTAGACCTTCTATCCCAGCTTTCTGTGCCATTGTTGTGGCTGTTGTTATTAAAAGGACCTGATTATCTGGGGGAAAAAGAAATAGAGCTAAGGTTACAGGGAAGATAACATTTTAGAAAGAGTTCCTGGCCACAGAGATGTGACACTTGCTTCCTGTCACTCATGGAAGCACAGGACCATTCTGTGTTAGTTTTGGTTCAACTTTATTCCTCCCCTTCCTTTCTTGTGTGTAGCTTTTGACAATTATTAGAGGGACTGGAAATGCCATATTTTGAGTTAGGGAAGACTTCCTGAAATATCTCAGGCCTTTCCCAATTTCCTTCCAAGGAGTGTACAGTTTCCGGTAAGGGAGAAATAAAACCATAACTGACTTTGGCCATTGCCTCCTTCTCCTGGATTAAGATTGCCTTTGAAGCTTTGCCTATAAGTAGCACATGTGAAATGTATTTCCAGAGCTGAGATTCCTTAAGCTGTGACATCAAGGGCAGGCACACTTGAAAGTTTCCCTTGTCCTGTGCAACTTTGTATAGCCTGGTAGGTATGTTACAGATATGCTCATAACAGCCTAGATAACCCTTTGTGCTTTGCTGCACAGCTACATGTAATAAATCCACTTTATGCAAATTGTTCCATATAGATGTGCCTTGTATCACCATATGCATACAATTTGATTACCAGTGAACAGTAAAACTGCTTTCTAAACAAAGAATATAGGAAACCTGTTTGGGCTTGGTAAGCTCAAGGCAGTATCTACATCATTCAACGAGACACCATGGCTTAACTCTCTTTGGTGTCTCAGATAGCAAGTACACTGGATCTTCAAAAAGAATCTGGGGAAGTAAAGTGATGGGTGTCAGATTAGTTTCCAAGATAGACTTGATGGTGTATGCCTGTGATGATGCTGAGGCAGGAGAATTATAAGCCAATGACTCCTGGGATGCAGAGTGAGCTCAACATCATCCTGAGAAATTTGGAGGGTCCCTATTTGTTTTTTTTCCAGTTTTTTGTTTTGTTTTGTTTTGTTTGTTTGTTTTTTTGACCTGTGGTGCTCCTCTAGGCAAGAAAGGCTACTGTGAAGCGAATCCAAAATACTGGAGGAACTCGCTTTCTCTCTCTCCCAGTACTAAAGTCACATGGGAGACTGCATGTAGTGTAGCCATGCAGAGTGAGAGAGTTGGGTGCCTATTTCAACGATTAAAATAAAGATGGCGATGCCCAAGCCCAGTGACAGAGTGTTAATATAGGATATGCAAGGTCCTGGGTTTATCCCTAACAGTGAAAAGCAGTTTCTAAAAGTGTGTAAGTAAATCTCTGAGATGAACACTCACTGCTTAGGTGGGTTTGGGGGGATATCTCATTGGGAAAGCTAAGCTACAAGAAATAGGTCAATGCCTTCATTCCCAGACCCCTCCTAGATTCCATTTCCAGATATAAACACTATCTAGGGTAGCCTTAGAAGTTCATCAGGCAGAGCCTTCTTGTCTTTCTGGGGATAGAAAACTTTAGGAGGCAGCACAAATATCCATTTCCTATCGGGAAGAGATACACTTATTCCACATCAGGCTATACCAACAGCGCCTTTATCTCAGTGGATGTCTTTACTCTTGCAGCCAGTGCAGACAACTCTCAGTGTCTGCTGGAGCACTGGGTCCAAAGGAGTAAGAAAGACTGTTACCTGACAGATATGCTCAAGCCATGGAAAGGATACAAATGCACTCATTTCAGTTGTCTGAGTCCAGAAAACTAACTTTAATGTAGAAGTCAATGACCAATTCAGGGCCGAGAATTTTTTCTGAGGTGCTGGGTTTGGGTGAACAGCATCAGGTCGAATAAAGGTCCATGGAGCCAGCTAAGGATTTTATGGAGATGGCTACTAGATGTACGAACAATTTCAGACAGGTCATTCCTGACGTGGGTTTCAAGACTAATCACAAAGACAATGGAGATGCAGAAATGTGTTATAAACAGAAGGAGCAGAGAACTAGTTCTCCTTAAGCTGATTCAAGGGTACATGAAATATCAAGAACGAGGGAAGGACATTCTTCAGAGTCCCCCTAAATCTGTCTGAATTTATTCATGTGGCTATTCTTACATCAATAATCTTCAGAATCCAAATGCAAGAGAAAAAAAATGTAAAGTTCCTTTGTGGGAGAAATCCTCAAGTGCGTCTATTTTCTTTTTCCTAGTGACACTCTTTTCCCCAAATCTTGACAGAGACGCATCTAATATGGAGAGTCACTCCACACCATGTGGAGTTTCACTTACAAGAGCTAGGAAAAGATCCAGCATAAGAAGTATATAACTTCCAATCAAGAGATTATTTTTTCTATGTTGAACATTATATACAATGTGGTTTATTTTTTGAAGGACGCAGATGGAGAAGCCAACTGCCTCTGGGAAAATGAGTCACCCAGTAACTTTTGGGGCTGAAAGTGTGGAAGTATTGTGGGCTAGCTGGGGTCCTGGGCACTTTGGAATGATGAGTACGAAAGCCATCTTGGGGCAAGCATTGGGGGTGCCTCTGAATCCATTCTCATGCATTTTTAGGTGATAATTCAGGTTGGTTTGGGGACTGCTTCTGTGTCTAGGCTCTGGGCTTTCTAAATCAGGATCACTACGCAGAGGAATAAAGTCAGCAAATTTTTGATTCATAAAGAAGAAACAAAATTTAAAAAGCTACCAACAACACAAAAACTCTACTAAACAGCCTGATTTGTGTTTTCGATTTGCTCCTTTGGGGAGGGAAACTGCTCTACTGTTGGAAGCAGAGAGCAACGCATAGTTGGTGACAGCATCCTGGGGCCCCGGCAGTGGAAGCTAATGGAGAAGGCAGAACCAAATTAAATACAGTGCGTGAAAGGATGCGGTTCATGTTAAGCTTGACAGCTTGCAATTTTAAAAGATATTAAGCAAAAAATTAACAGTTCTGCTGACACCTGCCCGTGTCACTCTCAGTATTAATTGAGTTAACATACTGTGCCCAATAACGTTTTAACGGAGCGAGGCATGGTGAAATTGTAGGCCCAGCAGGTTGCTTATTGGAGCTGCACAGCCTGGCCTTTGGGATGAGCATGGAATGATGGGTGATCAACTTTACATCTACCCTCCAACCGGGCTCTCAGGGGTGTGGAAGAGCTAAGAGCCAGGTGACTAAGCAAATCTCATGCCCATTAATAGCGGAGGAGTGCTTTAATAATTTGGGAGGGTTAGTGAGGCTTCTGAGACCACTTGAGAGATGGTAGGTAAGCACCTACTGGCTGTAGTGAGGCTCTGTGCAGAGTGTGAATTGCTGTGCCACGAGTATCCTCCCACTCTTCACTAGACCGGCATGAGCAGTGGGTTTCCCTTGTACCCCGATGCTGGCTTTGATTATGTGAATTGTTTTGGAGGATATCAGCACAAGTGGTGGGAACAGAGAATTGAAATTTGCTGATTGTTGAGTCTGCCCTTGTGTGCTTTGGTTAGCTGTGAGGGAAAGGACCTGCCTAACATGAGATGAAACAAAGTCACCCAACTGAGAGAAGCCGAGATTGGCTGTAGCACCTTACCCCCAGGTTCCCGAGGGCAGGTATAAATGACTCTGTAAGTCTCTGATCATAGACACTGTCTGCTATGTGGCTGGTTTAGACAGCTGGATACAAATAGTCCTTTCGTTCCAGTTTACCTATATAACTCTGAAGATGCGCTCCTCTCTTTAGGCCTTATGTATTTTATCTAAAAGGTGAGCATTGTGATTACTACAGCACAGATAACACTAAAGCAAGTAACCCCTTCATTCACTACCCACGTGAGTGTGCATCATTACCCACGTGAGTGTGCATCATTGCCCTGTATTCACTACCCATGTGAGTGTGCATCACTGCCCTGTACTCACTACCCATGTGAGTGTGCATCACTGCCCTGTATTCACTACCCATGTGAGTGTGCATCACTGCCCTGTACTCACTACCCATGTGAGTATGCATCACTACCCTGTATTCACTACCCATGTGAGTGTGCATCACTGCCCTGTACTCACTACCCATGTGAGTGTGCATCACTGCCCTGTACACTACCCATGTGAGTGTGCATCACTGCACCCCATGTGAGTGTGCATCTGTACTCACTACCCATGTGAGTGTGCATCACTGCCCTGTATTCACTACCCATGTGAGTATGCATCACTACCCTGTACTCACTACCCATGTGAGTATGCATCACTACCCTGTATTCACTACCCATGTGAGTGTGCATCACTGCTCTGTACTCACTACCCATGTGAGTGTGCACCACTGCCCTGTACTCACTAAGCAGTGAGTGTATATTGGCTTGGTTTGACCTTTTGTGTGGCCTCCCAAATCCATGTTAAAACTTTGTCACCAATGTTATAGAATTAAGAGGTGGGGTCTTTCAAAATTTACTCCGTTGTGAGGATAGGGCTCTTATAAATGAGATTGACAGAAGTGTGAGGGAGTGGTTGGTTCCTAATGTCCCTTCTGCTGATTAGCAGGATGAATTAAAACCTCTCTAACCCTGAATGTTTTGATGTTCTGACTACACAAAGTACAGAATGAGAGATCATCCCATTCGTTACAATTTGTCCACCATAAGGTGTTTTGTTACAACAGCAGAACAGTAACTAGGGCAAACCTATAAGCATCATAACAGTAGCTCTAACTTACTGAGCACTTGCTACTGTGAGTCTGGAGCAATGCAGATATTTTATCTATTCCATTTAGATTGAGATTTATTCTAACTGCAAGAAATTGTTATAAATACCTCTCTCTCTTCCTCCCCTCCCTCTCTTGTGCACTCATGCATGCATGCGCGTGTGTGCACCCACGCACACACACACACACACACTTCAACTTGCAAATGAGTTTTCAGAGATGTTAAATAACATAAATAAAGTTTCAGCTCATAAATTGCAGGTAGGGCTTATTTTCCCAATTTCCTTGTCTTGTGGATTATGTATTATTTTACTAGGCTAAACTGCTTCATCCATCTTTCTGAACTCCAACTACTGTCAGAACAGTGTGCTATGATTAATGAAATATTTTCACATTGTGGCATATGATATTTTTAGTAATAAACTTGGAGATATCAGCATGCAGTAAATAAAAGATTTTTAAAAAGTTTTTTTCCTTTGGGATATCTCAGGGATATCACATTGGAGTCAGAGAAATCAGTTCCCAGCGGTCAGAGGATAGGTGTTACCCCTGTAGCACTGTTTGTGGAGCACACCATTTGAAGGGAAGACTTCCCAGGCTCAGGTTCTTTTAGAATGGTAGAATCCCCTTCGTCAAATATTTGGGAGGCCGCTCTTGGGGGATGAGATGAAAAATTCCATGTCCTTGTGGCAGAGTAGCTATTCAGACTTCTCTTTGGGTTTTTAAAATACTAACAAATAAACATTTTCATTATGAACACTGGGAGGAGGATGGAGGAGTGATTGCAGGTCTAAGAGTCAAAGGGTGGTGAACCAAGAGTGAGCTAGTGCTCCTGGGGCCAGATGCTTCCTTGGAAAGTGGGACCATCAAGTCTGTGTTCTTCTGAGGTATGGGTCAATAGATTCATAGCTGACAAAAGCTCAACTTGGGCTATCACTGGCTGAACATAACTTTGAAGGGCCTGAGATTTGTCTCTCTTAAAATATAATTGAAATAGTCCTGGGAATTGGGGTAGTGAAGAACCACAGAGGTAGATCCACAGAGCTTTGGTGGAGAGCCAGATACAATAGAGAGGCTATGGCAGACTGCTTGATTGATCAGACTCTATTTTCCATGTCCTTGAGTGAGAAGGATACTTTCAGCAGATTTCTTTTAAAATTTTATTATTAATGATTTGAGAACGTCATACCTGTATACAATGTAGTTTAATCATAGATACTCCTACTTAGCTTTCAGCTCCTCCAAATGCTTCCTCACACCATCATGTCACTCTAACAGCTTCATCTCCTCTTTTTAGTCCACTAAATCTATCCAGTGCTCTTCTTATGTGCATAGGTATAGGGCCATTCACTGGACTATGGACCAGCTAGCTGGGGCCTGATTCCTGAGGAAAACAAACTGTCCACTCCAGCAGCTAAAGTTTCTGAGCTATGGATAGGGCTTTGTGAACAGTCCTATCTATGCTGTAAGTTCACAGAGTGTGACTTTAATCTTTTCAAAACCTATTTTTAATGATGGTCTTAAACACTTTAACCCTCCTTCTAGCCCACCATCTATAAGAGGTAGTGGAAAAGAGATGACAAAGCAGAAGTGGACCTGTTTAGAAATGGTTGTTTGGAGTCAATTCTATCTGCACTGTCAGGAAATCAGCAGTTGAGTTCACAGGGGTCAGCAAGGGCAGCTCGATCCACCCGCAAACACTTCACAGGTGTGTTAACAGTACTGCTCAGTAGAGTCAGGAGAGCAGACACGCATCAGCAGTGGGGGAGCTACCCAGCAGAGACAGCTAGACCTCCGCCTTGGCAAAACTCAACAGGAGCACACTCTGCTAATCAGCCTGAGTCCGCAGAAGCAACCAAAACTGTAACACAATGCCTGAAGTGTTTTGGTATGTTTCTCTCTGTGGAGTCCCAGCAAACAGAGCTCAACTACACAATGTAAGACAGACCAATACACATGTGCCGTTAATAAAAAAATTCTCCATCACATATCCTTTCATGTGCTTGCTTTAACCAAACATCCTTTTACCTGTGTCAGGCTGTTAATCTGCACCGTGTATTGACATTCCAGAAGATACCAAATGAGACTGTACATCATCTAGAGATATTTGTACTGTAACAGGGCTTAGAACATTAAATTAAAGAGACTGAGGAGAATAAAATTCCAGGGCACTGAGTGTACACATGTACACAGAAAAGGAGTGTATTTAACACCCTGAAGACTTGTGCTCTCAGCATAGGCATTTACTTAATTGAAGCACTTCAAAGAAGCCATAAGGTCCCGTCATTTCGAGTTATACATTTAATGAGAAGCTTTTACTTAAAAGAGTAAAATGCAAGAAATTGGCAGTCCTCCAAAATTCTGGGATAAATGAATTTCTGTTTTTATTTTTTATTTTTTTGACATGTATCTTTCTGTAAATTTTTTCATGTGCTATGTACTAACCTTAAAGGCTAAACACTTCTTGACTGGGAGCATTCAGAACGACTCACACTTCAGACATGTCTTTTACACACCAATACACTGTTCTTGGTGCAGGAGTTCAATGATTGACTGTTAGGACTGCTGTGGATCCTGCCATTGTCCCTTCCACACAGAGATGGTCCTGGTCAGATGTATCATTGGTTCAATGGTTTCCATCTCTACTCTCTGTTATATTAGTAACTCTCCTCATTGCTGTGAAAAAGTGCTGAGCTAAGGCAGGTTCAGGAAGGAGGGGTTTCCTTCAGCTTATATTTTGAGGGAATATAGTCCAATATGGAAGGAAATCTTGAATGCAGGAGCTTGACGTGGTTGGTTATACTGTGCCCACAGTCAAAAAGCAGAGAGGTGAATTTCAGAGCTAGCTCACATTTTCTCCTGTGTTCAATCCAGGCCTTCAGCCCATGTAATGTTACCACTTATATTTATGGTGCGTCTTCCCATTTTAATCAACCCACTCCAGAAACTCCCTTAACAGATAATTCTCAGGCATTTGTCTCTTAGTCGATCTGAGATCCTATCACGCTGACAATGAATCTTAATCCTCACAATGTCCTAACAGAAAGTACTGTTTCTCCATGTAGACACATACTTCAGGAAAAGCTGACATTACCTCTAAGGGCAAATGGTCTTTCTACTTGCCAGTGGTGGTTCAGTGTGTTTAATTTTGTTCACTGAGATGTGAGACAGTCTGAAGAGAGCTTTGGACTAAACTCCTTTTGTCTGAGAGAACCACAGGCATAAAAGGTCTATTTTCTGTTGCTGGATAACACTGTGATTGAATGTGAGGTGCATCTAAGCTTAAAACCCATGATGAGGCTAGGGATGATAGAGCAGAAGATGAATGATTCTTAAGTTGTCCTAATATCACTGGCTACTGTCCACCAGTCCCAAAGCCCATTGTATATCTGTATAGATATAACATCTCTTCATCACTGAGTTTTAGAACAGCACAGGTCAGGTATTGGCATTAAAACAGTCATAAATATTTTGACGTCTTACGAAGTCTGTTTTCTGGAAGAGGAGAGGTAGACTTAGGCATGTTTACAGTGAAATCCACTGCAAAAGTCTCGAAAACTTCTATTCCACACACCGGGGAACCTCTTTGTTGTTAATATCCTATTTCTTTGACTCCTGCTCTCCCATTCTCCTTTATTTCCTCTCTTCACATCCTTTTCTTCCTCTCATCCTCCTCTTTTGCCTCCATCCTCCTCCTCAATCTGATTTCTCCTTTTTTCTCTTCCTCCTATCTTCCTTTTTCGCTTCCTCCTCTTCCACCCTCTACTACACCCCTCCTTCCTTTACTTTCTTCTTCCTTTTTCTGTCTCCCTTTTTCTTCCCCTTTCCTTCTCCCCTTCCTCCTCCTCCTCTTCTTAATCCTCCCTGTCCTCTTCTGCCATCTCTTCCTTCTGCTTCCTCTTCCTCTCCCCCCTCCTTCTCTGTCTTCCTCTTCTTCCTTCTTCTTGCTCTTTTAAATATTTCTCCTGGAAAATTCTTTGTTCTGAGCAGCATCTTTCTCGTTCTGTCATCTTCTTGGGGAAGCTTTCTGCACCCATTTAGCCCAGTTCTTTGGTCAGGGCTGCTTTCCCCATGTCCTATATTCTGTAACCTGACCCAAGCTTAGCCAACTGAAATGCTTCAGTTTCCCCATCGGTGATTGGGATTGGTCTAGGGTAAGCAATGGCTCAAATCCTTCTCTATTTTATAGATTTAGAATTACAGACGACTGCATCCAGCTGCTGGGCTCACAAATCCAAAAGCAAATGAAACTGAAACTATTCCGGTATTTGCTTCGTTCAAACAGCCTGATAATTGCAATGAGCTTGATGATTTATGGGTGGAGTCAGTTAGGAGTATCAGACCTGGGGCTAAGAGCTGCCTGTAGGGAAATTACACATAGTGGGGAAGTTACATATCAGCATCAAGTAGAGATAGCATGAGACCTTTTTATTTGGTGATTGCCTTATGGGTGCTTGGTTCCTCTTCCTTTTGAACTTTGACTCTGTGTTCATCTGACTCATTGGGTTTATAGACCCAGATGTTCTTTTTGATCATCTGTCTGTCTGTCTATCTATCTATCTATCTATCTATCTATCTATCTATCTATCTATCTATCTATCTATCATCTATCTATCTATCTATCTGCTTTATCTACCTATCTATCTATCTATCTATCTATCTATCTATCTATCTATCTATCTATCTATCATCTGCTCTATTATCTATCTATATATCTATCTATTATCTGCTCTATCTATCTATCTATCTATCTATCTATCTATCTATCTATTTTTATAGAGAATATTTTGATTCTCTTCTCCTCCTCCCACACAAAACAAAGCAAGCAAGCAACCAACCCATGGAGTTCACTTTTTGTTCGTCCAACAGTGGGAAACCCAGATGTTTTATTCAACTGTGTTTCTATTGGGACCTTAATGACTGGGATATGGCATGTTTGAAATTTTTTAAAACAGTCATCATTTTAGAAATATTGTCGAGAATTAGCATTTCTATCTTGACTCTGATGTCTGTAGAGCAGGCTTGCAGCTGAGAAGCCCAGGGCTTGCTTCTATGTCACAGTCTAGAGGCGGACTTACTTTCTTCCTCACAATCTTAGTCTCAGTGGATTGAATGAGGCTCACTCCTGTTATGGTAGGTGATAATGCTTAATCAAGCCTACCAGTTGCAAATGTCACCCCAGTCTAAAAGAAAAGTGTCTTCCCAGAAACATTTGGAGACTTGTCTAATCTAGCATGGAGGCACCTTAGCTAAGTCAAGCGGTCATATAAAACTAACCATCCAATCCTTTTACACCTAGACACTATCCTTGGATGGTACACAGTAAAGAGACTGAGAAGCATGCTGCTTTGTGTGTCCTATATGATATGATTTTCAGAAACGCAGAGTAAGTTTACTTAACAACTGCTAGATAGTTCAAGCAAATGCTTTTGCCTCACCAAAAGTATTAAAAAGGATCACTCTAGAACTGAGGTTGTTCTTTTCGGTCCTGGAGTTTGAACTCAGGACTTTGTTAATGCCACGCAGGCGCATTAGCGTGGAGCTACATCCCCAATCTTCCCAGTTTGTTTCTTTGTTTCTTTGTTTGTTAGAGGTTCCCACATGGTAGCCCTTGCTGGGCTTGAACTCACAGCTCCTGTTTCAGCCTTTCTTCTGAGTGTTTCCTTAGAGTCCTGTACTATTGTGTGTGGTGTCAACGTTGATTTTAAGAATTGGATATCAATTGGATCACAGCCACGCAAATTCAGTAGAAATCAGTTAGCATTGTGTTCAGATGAGAGGTTGGAGGGGGTGGAGAAAAATTGTTAGTAACATCACCAAGATAGTTTGCTCAATGTTAAAAATTTTATGACTGTGTTATATAAAAAAGATCCAGTAGCCTAATATCCCAGGTGATTATCTAATTATTCTACTTAAAAGTTACAGATTATGTCTAACTCTGATTCCCAACATTTCACACATCAGGACTCCTTTAATTGTAGAAAAACCCTGAAACTCTAATAAAGGAATAGTTACGGCTTTAGCTTTTATTGATTGGAGCAATACTCAATGCCCCAAACGTCATAATCTGGAATTTAAAAGGCCGTTTCTTTTTGCTATTGCCACTCAAGTCTCCATAGAGCCCAAACAACAGCTCTGCGATGTTCAGATAAAATCAGCTTAAATTCATGGGCAAGCCCAGTCTTCCCAGGACATATTTGAACAGCAGGAGACTGAACGTAAGAGCACCTGTGCTAACTGGAGCACACGTAGGTCTGAGCGTCCTGCAGTTCTGAGTTATTCTGTAAGCTTCATTGTTCTTATCAGCCCTGTGTTGACCCAGGCAGAAATGTCAGCCCCTGTATTTAACACAAACTTATTTGCTAAAGCAGTACTATATAATAAACTTGCACACAGAAGCCTGGGAGGTTCAGTGTAGCAACGCTGAAGGAGACGTTATAGTCTCTTATGTTACATTTTTCTTTTCACCAGCTACTTGGCTTTCCTGTGAACTGTGCTCCTGTTAGCACCATTTCTAGCCACCCTATAACTTATCTATTCCCTTTGCCACCCAGGGACCCACACAGATGCCTCTTACTACTTCATGGTTAGCCTCTTTATTCTCTTGGTTCTTGTTTATATTCATGCCTCCAATATTATTTCTTCTACCCCAAAGACTTACCAACATATGCCACTCTATTTTGTGTGTGTGTGTGTGTGTGTGTGTGTATGTGTATATGTGTGTGTGTGTGTATGTGTGTGTGTGTGTATGTATAATGGAGTGGTATAAATTGGCAATATATCTTTCTAAATATATTTAGATCCATAAGGCACTCTGTTATATGTGTTTAGATATCAGTAAAAGCAAATTTAATTAAAAAAATCAATGATATCAATACCAATGAGAGTATATTAACAAGTATATCATTTTTCCCTAAAAGAAACTCTGTTATTAGTTTTTAATGCATATATCAAATGGTTTATGTGTTTATTTGTTGAGGGATGATTCTTTGTCAGGGATTGTCTTAGGTGCTGGATATGTGCCAGAGCAGGAACAGAGTTGGGTCAGCCACTGGGGTATGGGAAACCTACCAATGGCCATTTTCTGTAATTAGAAAGGAAGACGATGTGAAGTTAGGGGAATGTAGAGATGTAGGGATAGACTAGGCAGGAGTTCTTGGAGGAATGGGGCATGAATCTGGTAAAAAAATATATTATATGAATTTCTCACATAGTAAAAGCATTAAAAATTAAAAATACACACTTTAAGTAGCTTTACAAACAAGATGCTCGTTCCACCCGTACTCCAGTAGCCATCAATTCTCAGTAGCATCTCAGGTGAGAGTTGGTGGGCCCTGGAACTCCTTCCTTTGCCCATGCTGGCGACCCTAATCAGGCAAACACAGGTATTGTTAGTCCATGGGCAGCAGCTGTCCACGCCTTGCCCAGAAATCTGCATTTCCCAGCCCTCCTCCCCATTGCTCCGCTCTTACAATTTTCTTCTACCCTCTCCTTTGTGATACTCCCTGAACCTTGGGCCAGGAGGTAGTGTGGGGGTTGGTACAGTTGTCCTGACTATGGCTGCACACTCTGGTCGCTTATTCTCAGCCCTTTAAACATTCACCGGTCTCTATTAACCACTGCCCACTGCAGAAAGAAGTTTCCCTTGGCCTCATCACGGTTGGGAGCAGCAGAAATATATGGATCTAAATATATTTAGAAGGCAGTTTGACAACATGTCCACTCAGCAAAACAAAACCAGCAAGTTCCCCTGTAAGGCTGGTCTTTCCCGCAATGGGTTTTGACCTTGTTTATAGTACCAGGCGCAGATTCCCTCCTGTAGAGCAGGTCCCAAATCCAATCAAGAAAGCAGTTTGTTACCTCCATAAACAGGCTCACCACCATTGCACCAGTGGGCATATTGTGCCTTGCAGGTCAGTAGTGCAGCATGTGGGGTCCAGCGCTGGGTAAGGACATTCGTATCGCTTTACCCCTAGCAACCATTAAAAGAGCCGTTAGGGAGAGAGTCTTAGTCAGTTCAAAATTGATTTCTCCACATTCTGGAACCAAACAGTGATGTCTTTAAAAGTAGATGAGAGGCCTTTTAATTAACTACAGATACATAATAATACTTATTAAGGAAATACAAATAAACCAATGAATGAAGGACCTCACTATTTTCCCCCAAAGTTCCTGGAATCCATAATTATTTTTGTTATTTTGATTTCGAGGAGTTTGTAATTCCTTTGTACCCTGAAATGTAAAATGTATATCAAACTATGGAAAGAGAATCCTGTCTCTGAAAATGTGTGTGTGTGTGTGCATGTATGTATATATGTGTGTGTGTATGTATATGTGTGTATGTGTGTGTGCATGTATGTATATATGTGTGTGTATGTATATGTGTGTGTGAGTGTGTGTGCTGAGAGAGAGTCTGCGTCAGTCTCTCTTTTTTCTTTCCTCCATCTTTATTAACTTGGGTATTTCTTATTTACATTTCAATTGTTATTCCCTTTCCAGGTTTCTGGGCCAACATCCCCCTAGCCCCACCCCTCCCCTTCTTTATGGGTGTTCCCCTCCCCATCCTTCCCCCCATTGCTGCCCTCCCCCCAACAATCACGTTCACTGGGGGTTCAGTCTTGGCAGGACCAAGGGCTTCCTTCCCCTTCCACTGGTGCTCTTACTAGAGCCTGCCTCTCTTTAGGCCTGTACTTTCTCTGGCTTATGTTCTCTGTATGCTGTACACATAGGTAAATTCGGAGATGAGGTTAAGTGCAAGTTGTGCTTCATACCTGGTATTCCAGCAATAAAGCAGACAGCCTAACCTCAGGATGCTTTGCAACTTCTCCTGGTTTCAGTGGGATAGAACTTGAGGAAAGCCTTTCTTTTCTGTAATCTGAGGTACAGAGTCCCCCTTAGCCACAGTGGCTTCAACTAGAATCAAAGAACTCAGGTTGGGGAAGATAAATACCTTGCGATTGGGAGGGTGATTTTAAAAACTGAAGTGACAGAAATGGATTTCTCCATCTGAAAATTTGAAGTGGATCCAAGTGAGGTTCATGAAGAGCATTTGAATTAAAAAGACACAGGATATCTCATTGGGGGTGGGCACAATAGGACATAAGCATTCCAAAACACTGAGGGAGGAGGGAGGGAATGGGGATAGGGATGTGGCTGGGAGAGGTAGGGAAAACAAGGGGGCTTCAAGAGAGAAGCAGAGAGTCAGAGCTGTGAGGGTGTGATTGACGGAGGCAGTCACCGCTGCCTGGGACTCTTTGACTTTTGCTGCTGCATCCATTGCTCGGTGGGGCATGGTGGAACGCTTACTCCCAAAGTACATTTTACTTGAATTCATCCAAAGAGTTTCTGTTCTTTCTTAGCTACTTGAAGGCTTCATTGAAGAACTCTTATAAGCAAATTGGACCAAGGGCTTGAGCGAAGCCTGGGCAGTTGCATTCACCTCCAAACTAGATAGTCAGGATTCGTCTAACCTTCGTGAAAGGTGCCTCCCCTGCAATTACTAAAAGCACCGAAGCCACATCAATGAAATAGTTCTCAGCACTGACTCCTGCCCCCTCCACTTCCCCTTCATTGCTTTCTCATTCATGGAATGTTCAGTCCATAAAGAACTGAATTCTAACGATTAATCATAATCCTTAGATTTACAGGATGCTGGCATCTGAAATAGTGACCGTAGGTTGTTGGCCACTTGAGGAGATGTGTATGTGACCTGTGACCCTTCTTACCTAACACTCCGGATCAGAGCCTCAATTCAGCAACCGGATGTGTAGCCCCTGACTGCCTTACACAGCCATAGCCATCAGAACTCCACTTCTTGCCCATAATGTGGGCCTCTTGCTCACTAGAGGTGTGGGGTCAGCCTCATATCTGTGGGTCAAGTTAGGTATCCCTAAGGAAAAGCTGTCAGTATTGAAAGCCACACCGATGTTGCAAGACATTGAAAGACTAGTAGAAAAAGTAGGGGGAAATAATGTGTGTTTTGTGCCAGACACAACACAATTTTCTCCTTTCCTCTAAAGCATAATTAGACCACACGTCTAGTCTTCTTTGCGCAGAGGTGGGGCTGTATGACAGCATCACCGGAGTGTTGCTAGGTGAGAGATGAGACTATGGCGCTGCACACCTTGTACGAGTGAGTCTGTTCCCTGCACCCAGCTTATGGTGTGGCAGGATCCTAAGGCCTAGAGGTGAGTAGACCTCCCAGCAGAATGCTCGCAGTTCATGACTGACCTCATGGCTAAGCCACCTTGTCCTAGTCCATGAGAAATCGCCTCTTGTTATGTCAAACCTCTAACAATTTGGCATGATTGTGTTGTTTGCACAACGTGCCCCCATACTGACTTATTGCTATCACACCGGTGTTGCCATCAACAAAATCTCTCATCCTAACTCGTCTTCATAAGTGCACATGGGAATATCATCTGTTAAAAATGGATGCTGGGGGTGAACTTATATGTAACAGGTTGAAGCAGTTCATAGGGATTCTGAAAAGTCACCCAAAGACTCATATTTTAAACTGGTGTTCCTTAAACTGGTGTTCCCCAGATGGTGGCACTGTTTGTTGTTTAGGGAGGCTGAGGGGCCTTTGCTGGGTGGGGTCTACCTGGCAGAAGCATCTTCCCGGAGTGAGTATTCGGATGTTATAGCCAAGCTCCCCATTCTGGCCCTGTTCTCCACTTGCTGGTTGCTCTGTGAAATGAAGCTTTAATTATTTTGCCTATTCTTGGTTTCTTAAGAAATTATTCCCAGGAAGGAAAACAACCCAAAAGAAAGAAGAGCTGAGTGAACGCAAAAGGGAATCATGGGAGACATTATCTGAGCAGTAGGCCTTACTTACACCTGATTCCCTAGGAACCATAGCTTGTGTGCTGCCTGTGGAAGTTTGCCTTCTGTTGCTTGTAGCTGAAAGCCCTGACTAGTGCAAGGAGGATTGCATGTAAGTGAAGTGTTTCAGAAAATCTCTCTCTGCCTCTCTCTTTATAAGCATTTGTATTTAATTAGGTTCAGTGCAAATAACTGGGTAGCCGCTCTTGGGAAGCCCTGATTCTGTGACCCTGGGATTGGTTTCATGAGTCTCTTTCAATTTCTAAATCCTTGAAGAGCTTGCTTTGGTAGTAACTTGATATTGAGTCTTGATATTTCTCTATTTCCTAAAATGATCTGGGCCCCTTCCCGCCGCCTTAGACGTTTTCCTTTAAGCCTGCCTCCTCTTTTGTCAAGCCCCCAAGCAGCAATAAATTAAAGCAAGCATCAATAAACACATTTCCCTTCAACTTCTGTTTCTACTTGCCAGAAGTCATTTCTCTATGGTTGACAGTTAGCAGGCATGATTCCAGCGTGGAATACACTGTAGAGTTATTGATTTTTCTGTGATAATAGTAATAGAAATTTATTAAACTACCACCCTGCTTTGGGACCTAAGCCTTTCTTGCAAAGATTACCTTCCTGTCAGGACAGCTGCCAGGCTTCTTGTGAGTGTCCACACTCACTAAAATGTAAATCTCTTAGTTGAAGTTCAAAATTCTCTAGAATCTGACCTCTACGTTTCTTCCCAATTTAATTTTATGTCTGTCTTTTAGTTAGGCTGGGCTGTTTGTGCTTCTGGGACATAGCTTATACTTTTGTTTGCTTGCCTTTGTTTATGGGGTTTTACTCACCAGTAATTTCCTTTCCCTGGTCTTCCTGCCCATAAATCTGTAACTTAGGTCAAATATGTATGTCCGGGTTCATCATAAGACTTGTTTTAATAATCTCGTGTGGAATGAATCTTTTCATGGTGGGAACTTGGCAGCATGCTGTGCCTATTCCTCCCTTCTTTGTGTGTGTTGGCATGTTTGTGTGTGTGTGTACAGGCACGTGTATGTGTGTGGAAATGTGTGTGGGAGCCAGAGATCAGCTTCAGGTGACATTCCTTGTGTGTTGAGACAGAATCTCTCACTGCCCCAAGGCTTACTGATTAAGCTAGCCTTGCTGGTAAGGCCAGGAAGCCCACAATTACTTCCTCAGCACTGCTGGGATTAGAAGTGTGTGTGTGTGTGTGTGTGTGTGTGTGTGTGTGTGTGTGTGTGCAGCTCGTGCATGAAGGGGTGCATATCCTCATTTTTATACACACAGAGGACAGAGAAGAACATTAAGAATGGTGGATTCTCACTGTCACATTCTGTAGTATTGATGTAGGTTCTCCCAACCCTGAAGTTCACCCTATTTTCTAGGCTGCCTAGCCACAAGCTCCCAGCATCCACTTGTTTCTACCTGGCAATGCTGAAGATAAAGGCATGCTCAACTATCTCTGATCTTCCCCCTGTTGTCCCCAATTCAGATCCGTATGCTTGCAGAGTAAGTGCTTTTCCACTCAGGGTCATGGCTCCAGCCCATGCCCAACTTTTCATGAGGGTGGTGGGTCTCCACTCAGGCCCTCAGACTTGTGCAGTGAGACTTTTCCTGGCAGAGCTTTCTCCTCAGCTCTTTATGTGTCTTTGTTCCTCCCTCCCTCCCTTCCTTCCTTCCTTCCTTCCTTCCTTCCTTCCTTCCTTCCTTCCTTCCTTCCATTCCCTTTTCATATTGACCATTACCCTCATCATGCTCTATACCGCAGCCTTAACCTTCACAACTCCCACGTTCAACCAACCCAGTTCAGTACCGTCTGCCAATAACACCTGCCACTGTTCCCCCTTTCCTGCCTTCTCAGTAGCAAAGTTGCTGGTACCCGAAGCCAGAATGCAGCTCAGACTACACAGCAGGAAGCTTCAGCCCCTGTGTGTTCCTACCTGTTCCTTTACCATTTGACTTGGTATTGATGAATGCATTCTGTTTTCAAGACTGGATTACACATTTCCAAAAGGCAGCACATTCATTTAATTCATCCATGTAATTATTGTAGGGATAGTCAAATCGTATATGATTAATGAATGTTTGGATGAATGAATTAGTCAACAGAGATGTGCATCTCGGAAATAACAGTTGAAAATTATTTATCATTGTTTTAAGATGCCGTAGGCAACAGAAGTCTCCCTTCCTAGGTGTATGTGATGCGAATGTGATGATTAAATGATATTTAATTGGTGGTTGGAGAAAGAAAAACCCGAATACAGTGACTACAGAGAGAAGTATGGTGTAAGCACAGTGTTTGAAGCAGAGCACACATGGCCTCAACAGAAGCGAACTGAATTATTGTACCCTAATTAGTAGAAGAGGAGACGTGATATAACAAACCATGAAGGATATATATCCTGATTTTCTGGCTGAGGATAGACATCTTTTTCACTTTCCCCTCAAAGCTGCTGACCCAACAGATCGGTAATTTTCTGGCGTGACACCTCCATTGAATAACTCCCATCTGAACTATTTCCAGTGGAAAGATCATAATTCCACCTTTCTGCTAGTCAGCAAAATGCACCAGAAAGCTAACAGTAAGAGTGATGGTATTTTAATTGCTGTAATCACATTGCAGTTTATGAAAAAAAGCATTGGGAGGTTTTTGGCATTTTAACAATTATTAACAACAAGTAGGTGGTGACCTTATCTTTACAATGAATAGGGAAATAATGTGTCTCAAAGTTCCTTTTGGAGAGGATGAATTTAGGGGCTACAGCCACAGTAGGAATCCAAATGAGTAACACAGAGGGCCTGGGAAGTTAAGAAGAGAAAAGAAAAGCTGCCTAGGATTGAGCAAACAGGCAGGGAAAGGTCACATTTTTATTTGTTCTCACACAGTCACATTCCACACAGTATTGTTGAGATGAGTCTCCAGCAGGAGGTGACTGTGTCATTTGGTGAACTTCACCTATAAACTGCTTTGCTCTGGCTAAACGATTGGCAGAGTCACTGATGTCAACAAAAAGCTAGGAGTGTTTCTGATAATTGAGACTGAGTTCTTAGAGTGAGATATCTTTGGAAAGGTATTTTTTTTTCTTTAGAGGTTGGAAGTTGATGAGAGGAAAGAGTTTATGTGCATTAAAGACATGCCGACAAGGGACATGACTCATCAGGTCAAGTCCTGTTATTTATCCCAGAATGGTTTCCCAACGTGGATGTCAGGGCTTGTCTTAGTGAAGTTTGAGTGGTCCCTCTCCATTGCTGGTAGCATAGAGTGGGGACACTGTAAAGGGAAGGCTTGGGCTGTGACATTCTTTAGTTATATGACACTAGCAAAGGTTACATACTCTGGGAGCTCATATTTCTTACTGTCCTACTGAGGGTGCTGGGGAGATGGCTCAGTGGGTAAAATGCTCAGCACACAAGCATGGGCCTATGTTTAGATACTCAGAACCTATGTAAGGTTGAGTTCTGAAGGCTGCATGTGTAATCCTAGTGCTCTTATGGGGAGATGGGAGGCAGAGACAGAAGAATGCTTGCAAGCTCCTGAGCCATGTAGCCTATCCTATGAATCACACAACAAAGAACATATCTTAAACAAAGTGGAAGATGAGGGTGACATCCAAGGTTGTCCCTTTAACTCTATTTGTATGAATGCATTCACCCACAGAAAAGTGCACATGAACATAAATCTCTCTCTTTCTCTCTCTCTGTTTCTCTGTGTCTCTGTGTCTGTCTCTGTTTCTCTGTGTCTCTGTCTCTGTTTCTCTGTTTCTCTGTGTCTCTGTGTCTCTGTCTCTGTGTTTCTGTCTGTCTCTCTCTCTTTCTCTCTCTCTCTCTCTTTCACACACACACACACACACACACACACACACACACACACACACACACACACACCAAAAGAAAGAAGCAAAGATCTTACTACAAGAAAAACCTTGACTTGGGTCATCATTTGGTGTAAATCTCTCAACAACTCAGAGAGGGAATTGCTTTAACTCACATTCCAGAGTCAGAATCGACAGCACTTTCCTGAAATCCCAGATCTAGTAAACATAATGTGAAAATGAGGGGGCTATATGGGAGAGATAATGAGGGACAAAATCATCCTCTGGAGGGTCTGTCAGCCTCCAGACATCTGTAAGAAAGAGCTTCTAGACAGTGGATAAGACAGGCAAGGTGAGACTCCCTCACCATCTGGGTAACTTTACTAATAACATAGGCCAAATACTTATTACAGTGTTTTGCACACATCCAACAACAACAATGCTAGCAATGGTAATGATTATGTCACTATTACTAATAGGAAGAGCTAGGACATAGGGATTTTTCAATTGAATTTTTTAGACTCCCACACATTTTCGAGATGAATAGAGTCTCCCTAATAATGCATCTGAGCTCTTTTCATTATGAATACATGGACTGCATGGAGTAAGTCACTCTAGGGCTACCAGTCTGGATTTCCTCAGTGTTTATGGTCTTTATTTACAGTTGTGAGGGGTGACTCTTACTGATTTCTTTAAAGACTGCACTTTAGAACCCAGATCTCTGTCAGTTACCAACAGGAAACCATTCCCCTTCCTGCTTCAGTAATTGTAGAGCCTTGTCAATCTTGATTCATTAACAATCAAGTATGGAGGACGTGTTGCTTACTTCACTGTTGATTTTCACTGGTCAGCTTTTCTCTTTCTATTAAGAAGCTTGGTGTTTCACAGTTATTTGTCTGCATGGAGTGGAGACTTTGGAGTTTCAAATGCTTTGTGCTTGAAAGATGAACACTGAATGGATTTATAGATGATAAAGATCTGTGCTTTGATTTGTTCCCAATACAAGGCTAAATTGATATTGGCATTTCTAAACTAAGATGTGGTAGCTTGGAGAATGATACTCCAAGAGTTACAGGCTGCATTAGATTTTATCCAAACATTCCTTGGGCTTGGGGAGGATTGAGGAGTATTTTAAGAACCGCGTTTAAATCTTGATTAGTGATGACTAGAATAGTTGCTTACGAAGAGAGTAAGCAAGAGACCATCTGCTGTAATGATGAAGAGGGAAGACTTCAGAGTCAGGCAGACCTAGATTCTAATTCAAGCTTGGCTGCTTATAGAAGCTGAGTCCACCCTGGGAAAACAAGTTAACACAGGGCACTTTGGTTTTCCCTTTTGTAATGGAAATAAAAATAGTACTTATTTCTTGTCATTATCATGAGTATTTAATGGGAAATTATTTGTAAACTGCTTATATAATGCACAGGTCTTTGTAATTAGAAGCTATTGTTATTACTATGGGACACAGGAGACCATTATGTACCAATTACAAAACAGGACATATAACCTCTCTAAATTAACAAAGGCTGTTAAGCAAGTGCAAGGTTATTCTTATAATAACCTACCTTCTGGTGTGTGTGTGGGGGGGAGTTATTGGGAGTATTTCCCCAGGTGGTGGACCCGTTGCTCTGCTTTGCCAAGACTGAGGGGTCTTCTAGGTCACGGGATTTCCAGTGATGAAATGACAGGCCCGAGTTAGTCACTCTACATAGATTACATGTATCCATATCAATGGATCGTGGGATATGTCACCTTGCTCTTTCCATATGTTGGTGCTGTTTTCTGTTTCACAGATTTCCTAATTTAGTCGTGGTTCCTTAATTTGTGTGTGTGTGTGTGTGTGTGTGTTCTTTTACCAAATTTTAAAGTAATGAATTGGTTCTGTACTATTCTCAAACATTTGCTCAGGAAAAATTTAGCATATAATTACCATTTCGTGCATTTAAAGGCATGTTTGTGTTTAAAATAGTTACAGCTATTATCTTGGTTGATGCTCAGTTCTCCCACGTTTGATCAATGGAAGCATTTTCGATTTGTTTTATTAGCCCCTTTGACATCATCTCTGCATTTTGTCTGTATCAATGATAAGATGGAAATATGTCCTACTCCTAGACTCAGCCATTTCTCCATGGATTTCTGGCTTCTTTCAGAATTCCTGGCTCCTTGTAGCATTCCTAGGTTTTAGGAGAACAGTGTGGATTTTAGAAGTAATTATGACCTCTAGTTGGATTGTTGCTTCCAAACATTTGCAGAAATCCAGGGACTATGTATAAAATAAATATATATGAAAATATATGAATATGTATGTATGTTAGAGAGAAAAAATAATTTACAGACTTAATTATTACAATTTGCATTTAGAATTCCGAGGCTTTTAATTTAATCTTATCAATATCATATCTGTATATTTTAATCCACAATATAAAGCTTGGTTCTTAGTGACAAGAAGATAATGGCTACTTTGCTTTATACCACACTCCACACTAATCTATCTCAGAATGACAGGGCCAGCACCACCAGCCGCACTGCATTGTGGGGAAATGTGACAAAGAAGACTGCTCAGACCCAGGCTTCAGCCAGTAGACAGTCTTGATAAGTCAGCCTGCAACTTGGGTGTTTGGAATCCCAGTATAGACACAAGCCTTTCTCAGGGTGAGATTTTAAACAGAAAAATACCCACATCCTGGGTTGACACACTTCAGTTAGCCAGAACAGTTAACCAGAAGTGCAACTACAGAACTATGGACTTTGATGGATTAGGCCTCTGTTTTCATTTTGGCAGGTGTTCTGCCTGCGTGCTGGGTTTCAAGGCCTAAAATTGGTACTGCCGTCATGGCCTTAGTTGTGTTAAGGTCTGGGGGGGCCTGTTACAAATCCAATAAGATGATGACTTAAACTTATTTAAAAAAAAATCCTCTTATTTTTGTATATCCCAATAAGAAAGAACCAAGTTGCTATAATTCAAAGTAACTGTCTTTGTAATTATGTTGCTAACTCTGGGTCCTCAGCAGCCTTTGCTTTCTTTAACCTTGAACTTTAGCAGTTACTTGGACTTTGCTTTACAATTGTATAAAATGCTTTCACTGTTACAGAGGTTGCTATACAACTATGGCAGGGTCCAAGAACAGGTCTTCCAAATCCTGCTTTTCTCCAACTGATTCTTCTTGTTTTTCAATATGAATCTCTCTCTGTCACTATCTCTCTGTCTCTCACTCTCCGCTCTGTGTGTGTGGCTTACACTTGTCCTGCCTAGGTATCTGTACATGTGTGCATGTGTGCGTATGCATGAGTGCACATGCACATGTGTGCATTGGGAGGTCAGCCTTGGGTGCCTTCTTCTTTCACTCTCTGTCAGATATTTTGAGACAAGGTCTCTCACCGAACCTGGAGCTCATTGACTGCGAGACTGACTGGCTAACAAACTCTGAGGGTTCTCTGATTTTTCCCAGGTCTAGGATTACAGGAATATGTCACTGCAGCTGGCTTTATTTTTGGAAAGTGGGGCTGGGCATCCAAATTTAGGACTTCATGCTTGGATGCTGGATTTTTTGTGTCTATCTACTCACCGTGTTGGTAACTTTCTTAGTAGTATTATTAGTTTTTTTTCTTCTTTTAAAAATTGGCGCTGAGCTATAAGAAATACTGAAAATAGTGACCACCTAAGCTTTGCTTCCACTCATCTTTACATCAAGAAGTATTGATTGGAAGTAGTGTCCTCCTATTCCAGTTGACATAAGGCAATCAGACCTTAGTCTACTTTCCAAATAGACTGCAACATAACAGCACAAATGTCATTATCATTTCCCATGTATATAATCTAGCTTCAAAGGTAGTTACACAGTAATGTTTATCTTCAGACTTTATATCCATTTATTTCTAATCATTTTCATGTCTGAATACTAGTCCACAAGAGATTCTATAGGTAAGGAATATATTCCCACAAATGCTATAAGATTTACTCCTTATAAAAAAAATACCATCACGAATATCTTTACCATGGCATGCTTAATAATGTCCCGTGCTGTTGGCAGTATGATGTCTTCTGATCAATGTTGAAAACAATTACCTTTGAAACTTGGAGTATCTTTTCTGTATGCCCAAGTGCCTGGAGTTTCACAGTGGTGTGCAATTGTGTTAGTGTTTTACTGTTCTCAACATTCTGTGTCCTTTCGGTGTGAAGCTCAAGCTTCTTTCTGTCTCTCTCTCCATGTATGTGTGTCTGTCTACCTGTCTATCTCTGTCTCTCAATCTCTCTGTCTCTGTGTCTGTCTCTGTCTCTCTGTCTCTCTGTCTCTCTGTCTCTGTCTCTCTGTCTGTCTGTCTGTCTCTGTTTCTCTGTCTCTGTCTGTCTCTGTCTCTCTGTCTCTGTCTCTCTGTCTCTTTCTCTCTCTCTCTCTCTCTCTCTCTCTCTCTCTCTCTCTCTCTCTCTCTGTATGTGTTGGGGAGATAGATTGGATTCTCCCAGAAGCTATCTTGATGTTTAAAATGGGTCGAGGAATGCCTAGGTGTCTTAATTTAAAGTATTCCTTTGGGCATATCTGTGAGGGCATTTCCAGAGATGACAAATTTAGGGGGAAAATCCTGCAGAAACCTGACTTGAGTGTAGCAGCTCCATCCAATGGGTGGGGCATTAAGACAGAACAAAGGTAAGAAAGGAGAAAGAAGCTTTCTGGTGAAGGGTCGACCTCTCTCTGCTTCTGTGTTGCCTTCTTGCTCTTATGACGGTACAGGCAGATGGTTCGGACAGAATCCTCAGAAACTGAGAGCTGAAACGAACCCTTCATCCTTTTAAATTATCGTTCATATATTTGTCAACAGATTAAAATACCAATAAAAACATTCTGTATAGCCAATTTTCATGTCGAACCTGTGACTACTTCACATTGGTTGTGATTGTATCTGGTGACTCCAAAGTTGTGCTTTCCTGGGCTTCAGTGAAAAGAAATGTTTTAACAACCGCTCTTTGTTCTTCACAACTGTGCTGCCTCCTACAGTTGCTGCTCCCGAACGTTTAGAGCAATATTCTGTTTATGGGCAGCCCCCCTTTTATTTTTCATCATTAGGAACTTACATTTCTTAATTTCTTTGCTATCATTTTTTTCAGAGTCAAGGGAAGAGAAATAGTTCAAATACGTGATTAATTTTCCATACCTTTGAGTCCTAGGGATTTGTAGATGTATTTTGCAAGTCACAGAAAGACAGCTCTTTGATTGATGTCTACAGGTAAGAAAACCTTTATTTATATTAACTATAATCTGGAAATCAAGGAAACTGAATACAACCCACTCTCAGTTGTTAAATAGGAAACAGGAGTTGGAGTGTAGAGCAGCGTGAGCGAGGGTCTGGGGAGGGGCTGCAAATGTGACTGTGTAAAATGAGGCTTGTCATGCTGGCTGGTGACTGCCTCCCAGGGGAAATTAACTCTCTACTCCACTGTCAGGCCAGCGCTTCACGCCAGCGTCTGCGAACGGAACCTGCTTCTTAATTCAGACTTAGCACGTTGGCTGTTGTTTATGTCAGGAATATAGCAATTGATGGTTCCATTATAGAATATTGATTGCTCTTAATGAATATGAAGGAATAGATTGTGGCTCTGTAGACAGTGAATACAGTGTAATTCAGCTCAGTCATATTCCATTGTGTCTGTGTTTTCTGTTTTCAGAGACAGCTGGGCTATTCTGAGGAAGTGATTTCTTAAAACGTGGCCAAACAGACCTTTCTGTCTCCTGGCTTTCCTCTTCCGTTTACTCCCCTGCTGCCATTCAACATGGTTTTTCTTGAATGAAAAATTTTGATGTTTGGCCTTTTTCCAGTTTCTAAGAGTCTTTGGGAAGCACAGACTTTGAGCCAGGATGAGTAAAATTTCTTGCAGCATGAAAGTACAGCAAAGAGAGTCAGGGTGCCTGTCACATATAAGAGTAATTTAATGTTGGTAAGACATTTAATATAGCTTTGCTTTGTCTGGTGTAACCATTCAGATCATCCGGTCAGTTTTTGCTCATGGCTCTCAAATTCTTATTGGCCAGGGCTCAGGGCAGGATGTACTTGGAAAAGGGAATAAATGTTTAATGGGGATTGATACTTCAAAGGGTTAAGTTCTGATGATGATTTTCTTTTAGATCTTGTCTATGTATAATTTCTTTGTGTGTGTATGTGCAGACATACACACATGCACAACTTGAGGTCACCCTCAAATGTCTGCCCTTGTTTGTAACTTTATTTGAACAGTTGCCTGTTTCTTGTTGCCTATACCAAACTGTCTAGTCCCCAAGCTTCCAGGAGTTTTCCCGAGTCTGTCAATGACAGAGGAGCATTGGGGTTATAAGAAGAAGCTACAGCATTTCACTTCATGTGGGTTCTGGGGTCTGAATTCTGGTCTTCAATCTTGCACTGTAAGCATCTTATACATGGATCTGTTCTTCCAGCCAAAAATTTAATATAAATACACAAATGTTTCCTGTGATTTCAATATTATTAACAAAGGAATGAATAAGTATAAGTTTATAATGGTAATAAGAAAGGGAAGGAGCTGAACATCATTCTGTAATACATCTCTGGGACAAAAAGAGTTAGAGGCAGCAGAGGAAAGTGAGTGGAAATCATAGCTTCATTGCATGTAGAAAGGTTCAAGACTTATCCTTATCAACATACAGCCATTAACAGAAAAGTCACAGATCTGCAAACAGGAAGATGGGCTACTTAGTGTCAGTATTTGAAACAGGTTCAACCATTCTCAGCCTTGCCGCATGGACAGATATGTGCCAAGAAAGTTTAAAACAATAAAATCTATGACTTTCTGTTGTTGGCATCTTCTTGGTCCTTCAGTCTTTTCATTTATTCAAAGGTAGGGCTCGGTTTGACTATTTGTAGCAGTTGTCAGCATATTTTTATAGGTCCTTAGATCCCTGGGACATTTTTTATTGGCCAGGTAAGATGGCTATGAGGAAGCTGAACAAGCTGCATCTTGGGAGCACAGGCATCACCTGGAGTCTACTCCAGGGTTGGGGGAAGGGATGGGTGTCCCCACAGCTTTCCCCAGCAGCTGTCCATGCTCGGCCCCTCTCTCCCCATCTGGAGGAGAGAATGTTTTAAGATAAAAATTGCTGCACAAGTTACAGCCAAAGAACTCTCCCTCCACCGGTTCCCAACTTCTTACTGGGTTTTGGTGTTGTTAGGAAGCAACTTTGACATGGTTTAACCTGTTCACTATTGATCATCTCCCCATCGGATTTTTTTTAAGGTTTATTTTCTTTTGATGATTTGTAAATGTGTAGATCTCTGTTTTGTATATATCTAGGTGATCAAGGTGTATCTATTGAATTAATAACTAATTTACTTACATGTTCTAAAGTTACAATTGAGGTCACTCCTCTCTGTTGGGCTTTTATTATCATTCCTGTAATTATTCTAATATAATTACAGCCTGGCTTGCTGTCCTCTACAGGACATACAAAGTCTGTCCTTTTAGTACCAAGATGAAGCTTCTCTATGATATAACACATGGCACAGTCCAAGAATGTGCTGACTGTACAGTGGAGTACAGTACAGTACAGGAGAGTTAATTAGCCAGCATCATGAGCCTCATGTCATGTACATGTAAAGGACATAAAACATGTAAAAACATTTATATATCATGTGTAAAGTCATATATTACACAACAAAGCCAGGCTTTGAGTCTAGGTCTACAGAATTTCAGAACACGAGTGTCCAATGACTTTCAAGTTGCCTAAGCACCTGTCTAGCTTCATCTGATTGGGCAATTCCAGGATTTGACTTCAGTTAGTTACAGAATTGTGTGCTGTTAATATGCAGAAGAAGACATTACTAATAGGATCCATCTGTGTGTGTGTGTGTGTGTTGTGGTGTGTGTGCATGCGTGCATGTGTGTGTGAAGAACTATGAGGACGGGAGCAATTATAATGTCATAGGGCAAACCGAGTACTTATTTGGAATATGTTTCTCTCTTACCAAATAGCACTGGTAATGGGAAAATGACATTTAACAATATTCATAGCAGTTTAAAGCCCATTGAACACAATAAGACAAACATTTAACTGTCTGGAGAGCTTCTACAACATGGTGAAAAGAGAAACCATTTAAGAATATGACCATTAAATTTTTTTGTTTGTCTCTCCTCTTTTCCCATCAAGTAATTAAAGTTCTTCACTCATTTGAAAATGGCTCAGACTTAATTTCTTTTTGTTAAGCACCTCTATTTTTCAGCTCAGAAAAAAAGGCTATTAACATTCACATTACCCATTACAACCTCCTTTGTAATATGAAATTTATATGGGAAATGCTAATTGGACGTTCATCATCGTAAAGATAATGATTTCTGTACTTTTGGTGGTGATAATGAAGATGAAAGATGGAAATGATATACAATGAAAGTGGGACTTTTTTCATTACCCATTGAAGGGAGGCTTTCTGTTTCCAGCTTCAGTGACAAAGGAGGGCAGAGACAAGGGCCCAAGGTAGGGTGTAAATTGTAAGGACCACGGTGTCCATCTGGGAACTCTTCAGTTACCTAATCCCTGCTAATTAATCTAGTTCAAGATGAAGCAATTGGAAAAGACTTGTTTCTCAGAGACGGGTGTGTTCAAAGCCAGTCCTGCCTACCACCTTATGGGTTAGAGGCTCTCTCTCATCCACCCTGCCCCTTCCTCTGTGGCAGGAGTAGACAGTGAAGTTGACTATATTATTAAGAGTAATAGGCCTGTTCCAGGGCCCTTTTCCACCCAGCCCTGCTGTATCACTGTGCTTTCTGATGGATGCCACATTAATTTATAGGGAATTGACTCCTCATGAACATGGTACGGCCAGGGTGAAAAGGGAATCTTGTTTTAGTAGCCCATCACATTCCAAAAGCAGTTTTCAGTTAAGTGGACTGTGTGTCTGTGTAACTTTTCTATGTGTAAGGGAAGGGATGGGACAGGCATTTAACTGCACACGCTGGATAAGAATAACACAATCATTCTTTTGCTTTTATGCGTTTTTTTTTTTTTTTTTGAGACAGGGTCTTATGCACTCCTGGCTGGCCTAGAACTCAAGATGTAGCTGAGAGTGACCTTCAACTTTTGACCCTTTTTGTCACTGCTTCTCACTTGCTGGGATTGCAGCCTGGGTTTTATGCAGTGCTGGGGTGTTGAACCCAAGGCTTCATGTTAAGGAAGTACTCTCCGAGTTGGGATGCAGTCCCTGTCCCACAAGCATCCTGAAAATAGAGTTTCACTTGTGTACATCTCAACTAACCAAGTAAGCAGTTTTCCTCACATAAGGACTATGTTGTGCAAAATTAATTTTAAAGACGCACAGTCAAGTGTTGGCTATACACCTGCAGCTGCAACTTTGAGTCCCTACGCTCCAGAAAAGGGCAACCCTGACTTGGGACTACCAATTTCAGATGAATGGCCTCACATAGCAAATCAACAACCATGCTCTAGGCTTCTTGACTCTACTGCATGGCTTCTTCAGGGCTTACACATGTATTCATTAATTTGTCCATTCATTGTCTCAACAGATGGATCTTGCTGTGTGCATTCCGGGCACTGAGATATGAAATTGTTTTATGAGACATCTTACTCTTTTAAACCCCTAATATTTTCTTGACCCACCAGATCCCTTTTAATTTAATGTCATTTCAGGACATGGGATTTTGTTTTATTTTGTTTTTAATATGGCATAGACATCAGAAGCTAATGTGGGTAAATAAAAGTCTTTCCTGGAAAAAAAAAAAGAAAAAATGGTGATGCTAATATTTTAGTGTTTTCCCTCAATCCTTTTTTAAAAAAATTAATTCATTTCTAATTTTACTAAAATTTGAAAATTAATGAATGAATAAATTAACTTTACATCCTGATTGGAGCTTCCTCTCCCTCCTTTCCTCCAAGTCATTCCCTTTCCCCTCCCTGAATACTTCCCTCCCTTTCTCCTCAATCACTGACATTGAAGCAGAAAAATAAGTTGACTCAGAGAAGGGTCCTGCTGACCACATGCTCTGTTACATCCTCTATGTTCTGACGTTTGTTAATCTTAAGAAATTTGCCAACCATAAGCTCTACTTAGGACCAATCAGAATAAAGGTCAGTTATAACTGTTCTGTCTAGCTGGCTGAAACAGCTTGCATTAGAGTTGACCACTGAGTTGCATTTCCAGCACTGGTGTATGAGTTCACTGTGTGTGTGTGTGTGTGTGTGTGTGTGTGTGTGTGTGTGTGTGTGTGTACGTGTGTCTGTGTTTGTGTGTCTGTGTTTCTTTTATAAGTTAGCCCAGAAAAATATTTGGGTCTGTGGCTAAGCCCCTGAATTCTGAGCTATGGCCCCAATTGATCATTACTGACTTCAGTGCCCACTCACCGTTCCATTGGCCCCTTCCTACCCTCATATCCATAGTCCGATCTCAGGAGCTCCCTTTCAACTGTTGTTATACTTGGGAACAAATGTCACCTTTGGCTTATTTTCTGACAATATCTCAGAATACCTTGGTTGTATAGCTGCACCCTTCTCCAGCAAGCTGAGCATGCCCCTGCCTGGGGGAGTTTTTACGTATTTTCAAAGAACACCATTTCCACAGGTCACTGCTTCCTTCACTCCATCCGTGCCTAAACTCAAATGCTACTTCATCAGAGTCCTTCCTAGCCACACTGATGTCACACCTTCTCACTGTCCTAGGGCCTGGAGGCATTGTTTCTCCTGCCACATCATGTGACCTGTATTCAGTTAGGTGTTTATTGTCTATTTCCTCTGTCTATATACATTCCTGAAGGGATGAAAGCCGTTTTTCTCACTGTTTTCTTCTAGAACCTCCTGCTTGGCCCACAGTAGACATTCTGTAAGTATTGTAAGCATCATTCCTGCCTACTTCACAGAAAGCTCCTAAGGCTGGATGTTAAATGATTTATTGCCAGGTGGCAAATCCAGGGTCCACAACCTACACTGTTTGCAAAGCCCAAAGTCTTATTCTTCATCCTACATGATATCTCACAACCCCTGTTAAGGCCTCTTGGTGATTATATCCTAAGTGGATTATGAATAATGGCATATATTTATCAGGCTACTTCACTAATAAACTAATTTTGGTACTTTAAGGCAGCTTAGTATAACTGTAATATCTAGGGTACTGTACAACTATTAATTTCTCTTTGCAGATGTCAAAATTAAGGAACAAAAGGCATAATAATGTTGGAAGTCTAGGGCTGGAGTGACAGTTCATTCAGAAAAGTGCTGCTTTTAAAAGCTCAAGGACTTCATATCAATCCCCAGAATACATACTTTGAAAGCTGGGCATGGTAGAATGTGTTTATAATCCCAATGCCAGGGAGAGGTGACAGTAGGATCACTAGCCCAGTCTCCTCATGGTCCCAAAACAAAAGAGACTTTGCCTCAAAAAACAAGGCAGAGGACGTTTGAGAAACAATAGCTGAGGTTGTCCTCTGCCTTTTGAAAGCATACACATGTTAATCTGTGCGTGTGTGTGTGTGTGTGTGCGCGCGCACGCACACACACAGAGGGGGTAGGGAGTGCAAAATTAATATCTTTAAAAAGCCTCCACAAAATGGGTAGTAGAGATCAGTCTGACTTGCTGAGTCGAGGCCACCATGTGCAGTTTTCTTCAGCCTTTCTTTTTATTACTGTACCTTTAATAATCTCTTATGTCTTTCCCTCTAAATGTCCCTTTTCTTATGAAACCAGAATGATACATATGTGTTATATGCTTATGTACCACACATATGTCTGTGTTTTATATACAAATAGGAAGATCATTTTCCTGCTATCCTCCAAGAAAAATGTATTACACTTTGAGCCTGCTGCCTGTTCCCATAACCCTTGCACAGCTTATGCTTGGTTCTAGGATTAAGTTTATGTTCTGCATTGTTGTTGGTTGATTTGGGCTCCTCTTGATCCACTGTGAATTCATTCTATGTCTCTCTGTCTCTCCCTGTCTCTGTCTGTCTCTGTCTCTCTCTGTCTCTCTCTCTCTCTCTCTCTCTCTGTCTCTCTCTCTCTCTCTGTGTGTGTGTGTGTGTGTGTGTGTAGAGTCAAGCACAGCATAGGCTCCTAGGAAGATTATTAAGCATACCGTCCACGCTGTCTCCCCTCTGGCTGTGAGTCTGTCCCGCAGATAAGCAGAGCTGCCTTCAGTACCTGGTTGAGGCCAATGCTGTCCACTCGGTTCTGATCATAGACATCAATACCAGCACATGCATTGATACTCTGCTTCTTCCCAGATCATCTGGGGACAGCAGTGACATAAGTGCTCATAGATGTTCATATCTGCAGCAGGTTTCCTGGCAACAGAGATGAGGTCAGCAGTTCTTGGAACACAATAGCTTTTCAATATCCTGGAGTGCCTAAAGGATGTGCTCATGGAAGGCTTCTGTAGGACGGCAATAAATGAAGTGATGCCTGCATCTCGCCATGCTGTCCTGCATTTGTGTTGAAATGAAGGAGGAAGCAAAGGGATAGAGTGGAGAAATAAACTCCTTCCTCATCTTTGTCTGGGCCACCTGCAGTCTAGTGTCTCTCCTCTTGGAGCCTGTCATTGTAGACTCACCTGATACAGCTGCAGTGTTAAGATGGCGATGATCCTCCTGTGTGTGACCGTACCTTTCTTTTTTTTTTTTATGCCTCACGTCTCCAATGTGTTTCTTGCATGGGCCACAGCAAGAGTCTCCCTTATTTTTTGGCTACAATGGGGTGCTGTCAATAAGGGAACTCTGAGATGACTTTGGGGAAAGGACTATGACAGCTGGGGCGTATATTTTACATGTTCATTCCTTTTATGCTGGGCCAACATGGGCTGAGTAACGCCTCTAAATACACACCTATGTTTTGTGTGGTCCTCTTCCTGTGACTCTGTTTTGAGCTTATTCTAGTCACTTTGGTGTTCTTTCATATGTAGGAGTGTATACTAATACTGCTTTTTAATTACCATATCTTAGTATCTTAGGGTCATGGTGTTTCTGAGCCTGGTGAACCCAGAGAGAAAGGCTTTCTCCCAGAGTTAGCTAATACTCAGAGGCAGGAGTCTTTGTCATGAGGCACACCTCTGATATGTAAGGACAGGATACCTCCTCCACATTCCTGGTTATCTTTTTGACCAAGGGATTTTGGTCAGAGACACAGTCTCCTAATCCACACTCATGCAAGGTACTGGTATTCCCCTTGTCCTTATATTCTAAAGTATTCTAAAATCCCAGCCACCAATCTGCCATAACAGTTTATTCTGTTTTACCTACTCTTTCTTGAGAAAAACAAAGTTTAGGCTCACATTTTCCTCCCCTTCCCCCTTCTTACTTACTGACTGTATATTTCCAAGATGTTCATGTCTGGTATGGAATGCCTCCCATTCACACAAAATAACAAAATACATAAGAAAGAAAGGAAAGCATAACAGAAAAGCAAAACAGGAAAGCATAGTTAGGGTTTTACTGTGTGAACAGACACCATGACCAAGGCAACTCTTACAAGGACGACATTTATTTGGGGCTGACTTACAGGTTCAGAGGTTCAGTCCATTATCATCAAGGCAGGAATCTGGCAGCATCCAGACAGGCATGGTGTAGGAGTAGCTGAGAGTTCTACATCTTCATCTGAAGATGGCTAGCAGAGTACTGAAATCCCAGGCAGCTAGGATGAGGGTCTTATAACCCACATCCACAGAGACACACCTACTCCAACAGGGCCGCACCTTCTAATAGTGCCACTTTCTGGGCAAACTGTCACAGCAGAGTATCATTAATAGTGTCAGGGGTTGACTCACATGGGATGAGTCTCAAGATGGGGTAGTCATGGTTGGCCATTCCCTCAGTCTCAGCTCCAACTTTATCCTTTAACATCTTGTAGGCAAAGCAAATTTTGGGTTGAAACTTTTGTGGGTGGGTTGATATCTTCCTCCCTCCTCTGGAAGTTTTAGCTACTGTTACGCCCATAGACTTTCAGAATCTTCTCCTATTCTAAGCCCGCAGATAATCATATGGCCCCTAGGAACTTCCATTCTCACTCCCAGCCCTCACCTGTCATCCCCCCTCTCCTCACACATGATTGGCATCCCAGTTCCCCTCCTCATCTTTTTTATCACCCAGTCCCTCTCTCCATCCACCTCTGATGACCATTTAGTTTCCTTTCTGACTGAGATTCACTCATCCTTCCTTCAGACATTCTTATTACCTCGTTTCTTTGGATCTGTGCATTGTAGCATGGCTATCCTGCACTTTATGACTAATATCTACTTATAAGTGAGTATATACCATGCATGCCCTGTTGGGTCTGGATTCCTTACTCAGGACAATATTCTCAAGTTCCATCCATTTCCCTGAAAAATTCATGATGTCTTTGCTTTTAATAGCTGAATAGTATTCCATTATGCATGTGTACCACATTTTCTTTATCCATTCTCAGTTGAGGAACAACTAGGTTATTTCTAGTTTCTGGCTATTACAAATAAAGCTGTTATGAACATAGTTGAGCAAGTGTCCTTGTGGTATAATGAGGCATCTTTTGAGTGCTTGAAGACAGGAACCTAGCATAACTGTCTCCTCAGAGGCTTCATCCAACAGAGGATGGAGGTAGACCTGCAGCCAAACATCAGGCAGAGCCTGAGGAGTCTTATGGAGGAGTGTGGGATAGAAGTGAGTGAGCTGGAGGAGTCAAGGGTACCACAGGAAGACCCACAGAGTCAACTAACCTGAGACCATGGGGACTCACAGAGCTTGTGTCGCCAACCAGACAGCAGGTAGGAACTGTACCTAGACCCCCTACATATTTGTAGTAAATGTGCAGCTTGTTATTCATGTGGTTCCACTAACAAGTGGGGTGGGGGGTAGTCTCAGTCTCTGTTCTCTACCATTGGACCCCCTTACCCTTACCTGGACAGTCTGGTTGGGCCTCAGTGGGAAAAGGTTTTTCTAGTTCTGCTGGAAGGAGATGCCCCAGGATGGGGTGGTACCAAAGCATGGCTACCCTGCTCTAAGGAGAAGGGGAGTGGGCAATGAAAGGAGAGATTAGTAAAGGTGGGACTGGGAAGAGAGGAGGGAGGGTGTGTGTGATCAGGATATAACGTGAAAAGGAAGTAAAGGAAAAAAAGAAAGGAAAGAAAGAAAAAGAAAGAAAGAAATATCTTGGATATATTTTAAAACTCAGAACCCCAGCTAGGAGCTCCTACGTCAGCCAGTTATGGAGGATGGAAAGGTTATTATAGCTGCATCCACAGCATCAACCCAGGGCCACTTTGACTCAGAGTCAGCAGGTACAGTAGAGAAGAAGGGCCACATTTTCCCTTGGCTACGGGTAAGTATGATTAAACTTAGTCATGTCCACTGAGTTCATCAGGTGTGGAGAAATGTAGGGATGCTCTGTGGAAGAACATGGAAATGGAATGACTCAGAGAGACTGACCGTGGACTACAGGAAGCTAATTAAGTTAGTACCTCCTACCCATGCTTTCTACCCAAACCTGATCTGAGGAGGAAGCAATCGATACAAATGGGCGGAGCCTTTCCATGCTGTATTTGAGCTTGCTTATCTTTTCAGCTTTAGAATCTTCTTAGTTGTGAACTTCTAGGGTCACCTGACACTTGAACAGATGACAATGGACTTTCAGAGTACTTCACCAAGGTCATCTATTTGGACCCATTAATGGTTATAGGATGGGAATTCAGGATATTGCTTTCTCCCACACATCCTTTGGAAAAGGTTTTGTTATATGGATGACATAATGCTAACTTACGAGTGTTTTGAGTGTTTGGAAAGCCATTGGAGAGACAACCAGGTACAATGATGCTTCCAACTACCTTATATTGGGGCTGGGTTAAATGAAAATAAAAAGGCATCCTACATGAGTAGAAAAGGAGACTCCCGGAGTTCATGCTGTTATTAAAATGAGCACTTCAGTGCCAGTAGTAGGCTACCTACCCTATGATTTGTTGGCTAGAAAAGTCCCCAACCCCCACAAACCATAAAGGCTATTGCTGTTGGTTGTGTGCCAAGATTAGACGGTAAGATCATATTGTTAAAGACGCTACATGCTTTGACTGCATGGTAAAATATGGAAATGCCAGTTAGGATGTGACTGCTTGTGCAGTGTGGTTCAGCTATCATAGGTAAGACCAATAGCTTTCTGATTGTATTTAAAGCCCAGTCCACAGGAAAGAGTTCAAGACTCCTACAGTAAGAGAGGACAAAAACTTGTCACTGGAGAGGTCACAGGTCCCAATGAGGAAGCAATCATTTTATTAGATGGATGTAATATGTTCATCCTATTGTCCTGTAAATATGTGCTCATGCAATAGATTACTGTTGTAAGCCTCAACTCATCATCACTGGTGATGCTCCTGAGAACAAGTGGCCATTGGTGGTGGCATGATGGTAGACATCTACAGTCAACCACTTCCAAGCTCAGGGATCATTGTAGGAAATGATGTTGAACACCGTAAGAGCTGGGCGAAGGGGTAGAGTGTTGTGTAGCAGTTTTCTCTGAGATTGAAACATTTTATCCTTCTGCCAGAAGAGAAAGTACTCAAAATAGGTTCAGGAAGTCCCTGAAATTGACCAGATTCCCCAGGCTCCTCTTTCCCAAGGATAAAGAACAATCCTCAAAGAAGACTCTGAGACCATGCCAGCAGCCTAGAAGAAGAAGAAACCATGTGAGCTGCCTGAAAGAGGTTTTAAACAACTGAGTCACTGGGAATGGATACTTTACATACTGTTGAGCTGTCTGCAGGCTGTGTAGTATGCTCCAGGTTTCAAGATTTGTGGGTGATCACGGTACTGGGATGGACTGTTGTGGTGCAGCTGCCTTTGGGTCATTTCTGCCCCATATAAGTAACTCCTTACCTATTCCTGTTGGGTAACCCTATAAAACTCATTGGTTTACCAAGCAAGCAAGCAAGCAAGCAAGCAAGCAAGCAAGCAAGCAAGCAAGCAAGCAAGCAAGCAAGCAACCAACCAACCAACCAACCAGCAAACCTCATCAAAACTCCAGGTCCTCCCTCCCCCCATTTTTCTGAGACAGTGCCTTCTTTGAAAATAGTCTTTTAGGAGGTCCCTCTTTCAGAAGCTCAGAATGATTCACTGCCCAATTCCCATTAGTTTTGCTGTGCTTTGCACATCTCTGAATCCAAAATTTTCAAGGGGAAGGGCCACACAACGGGAAAATCTCTCAATAGGCTTTGACTTTAATCACTTTTCATTTATTGGTCCTGGCAAAAAGTGACTACTGCAATGACTGGTACCTATTAGACCCTCAATAAAAACTCAAATTAAGATCCCTTCCTGTCATGATTTGTTCTGTGCCACACTCCATGAATAAATCACACAGACCTGAATACAACTAGAAAGATTCATGATATTTTAGTGTTTGAAATATCTTTCAGATGCTTCGATGCTCCTTCCTTCTCTTTTAGTTGACAAATGAACCCATTTGACTATCTTCCTGGTTTGTAAAATCTCATTTGGCAAGTTTCCCATTTGTCCTGTTTCTTTTGAGAAGGAATACATAGGACAGAGTCCCATTGCCATTCCCTTGCATGAGGGGATCTGATGTGGTATGGGATAGTTGCTAAGTGCCCAAGCCCTATCAACCAATTGATCCCACAGTCGTTTGGACTTGTAAGTTAAAGCCATGACTGTAGTCAGAGGTCAGTGCTAGCCCAGTGGCTTTTGTTTGGTGTCTGTTGCTGTCTACCAGTTCCAGGTAACCTTAACCAACTGAATGAAGAAGCCTCCCTGGAGAAGGAGCATCCTTCTTTCCATGGGCTGAGGGTGGCCTTGTAGTTGACTGTGAGAGGCATTTGTTTCTTCTTGCCAAGGAGGGAGACTGGCATTTTTACTTGCCTTGTATTATGAAACTTGTAGCAATAAGACAATTTAATTAGCACAGCAGTTTGAGGTTTTAATAGTTACTGTATTTAAGCAATTTCCTTGGCACTCCTGCTGTTTTATGAAGCTATAATTTGGCTCCCAAAAGGAGAAGCAACAAGGGCACATCAAGAAAAAGATGGCAATGAGATTCTAGGGGTTAAAATATTCTCCAGCCTGGGGTGAGGGAGTAGTAAGCCAGGATGCTCATCTCTACTGGCTTCCTCAAAAGCCTTTCTAATTATTCACTGTGCTTCATGGAGTTGCTGTTCTGGGAATTACACTATGCGACTATTACATCCAAAACTGATGAAGAATTTCATAGGACTTGAATCCATGTTGGTTTCTTTCTACTTGACCAAACAAGACAATGATGTTAGCAATGAGACAAAAATTGAGAAATACAGTATTCGTGTGCAAATGGATGATTTATAGAGTCAAGGATGTAGGAAGCATGCAAGGCCCTGGAAGGAAATGGTAGGAACTAGTTCTTATGGTGTAGAGGATGCAGGGGACATGTGTTTCCTATTCAAGACAAAGTTGATACTAGGTATGTGTGTGTGTGTGTGTGTGTGTGTGTGTGTGTGTGTGTGTGTGTGTGTGTGTGTGTGTGGGAGATGCTCAACCATAAAGTGCTTATGAGGCAAGGGTTGGATTACAACTATTCTGGAGTAGCAGTGGGTATTGAAGAAATGGAAATAACAGCTTGCCAGAGACTCTGAAGTGGAGGATCATCTTAGATTCTTGGCTCCCATAAACTATGAGACAATAACATACATAAAGTTAATGCTATCTGGGGTTAGAGAGATGGCTCAGTGGTTAAGAGCACTGACTACTCTTCCAGATGTCCTGAATTCAATTCCCAGTAACCACATGGTGGCTCACAATCATCTACAATGGGATTCAATTTCTTCTTCTTGTGTGTCTGACAACTATGTTGTACTCAATAAATCTTTTTAAAAAGGTACATGCTATTCTACTTGCTTTGTTTTGGGAACACTTTGTTATGTGGCATTAGATAAGAGATACATGTACATTCATAATAATAAACAAAAAACATGATTAGGTGAGCCCATCTTTAGTAAAGTTGATTTTATTTGTTTTGTTAAATGTTTTCAGAAAACCATTATGGTATCACTCTGAATCCTAGTTCAGTTGCATGTGCTCGAACTGGACTATCTCCCTCTCTAGCCCATTGACTACTTTTTGATGCAGGAGTGATTTTTTTTTTAAAAAGTCAGGTAATTAATATAAAGAGAAAATATACAAGGCAGATGCCCTATAATTCCAGCTTATCATTACATATGAAGAAGTTTTAGACTTCATGGTCTTATCCTCCTGACATCAGGTCTTTTTCTCAACAGGGCTGTATTATTTGAAAGTTACATTATAATCAGAAGATATACCATCACTTAATCCACTAGACAAATACTTACAATATATCCATTGAGCAATATATAGGGGTAAATGGTGTGGACTGATTGGTGCACCATTTCAGTTCCTATGAAGCCCAACCTTAAGTTTGAAGTCAGAGCTTTAAGAATCTGGGTGATCTAGACATCCTCTAGATAGGTTGTGTCGAGGGGGTGTTATGCATTTATAAAAGCACCTATGGTTTGGAACAGTCTTTTTCAACTGCATGGAAAAGTAAATCTGGCTTCCATAGGACATTTGGAAATATCTGGTGACAGTTTTGTTTCTTACATTCAGGGGTGAGGAATGGTGGGTATCTAGTGGGAAGAGATCCAGAATGCTACTAAGTGTCCATTGTCACACTGGACACCTCCTAAAAGCGTTATCTGCCCAACCCTTTAGCAGTGTGGAAGCAGATAAACCGTGATCTAGAGAAACTGACAGAGGATCTTAGAATTTCCTGTCTAACACTGGAGAGTTCTCTTTTCTCGTAAGCCTGGAAGGGACAGTGGCAGATTTCCAGAACCCAGAGAGTGGCTATTGGTAAGGATTATGAAAAGTTGTCAAATCAGGCAGAAGGAAAGGCAGGGGATGACTATCTTGATCAAACTTTCCTGACGCTCTTCTGTCAGTGACTAACCAGAGATTAAGTGTACTCACTGATAGAATTCACGCAGGCAGATCTTGAATGGAACAGTGTAGGGCAGACGAAGACTGGGACTATATTTGAGACATGCATCAAAAAGTCTAGGACAGACTTTCTAGGAGCCTGTGATGGTTTGTCTTGGCTGTCAGGAGGGACCCAATTGGACTGTGAGTGTGCCTTTGGGGCATTATTTTATTGCCAATTGATGGGAGGACCCAGCATAGTGTCAGTGACTTGCCTTAGGAGGTGGGCCTGGGCTGCATAAGGAGAGTGGCTGATCCTGAGCCTGAGCAGTGATAAATCCATCTGTCACTTCTGTTCCTGCTTTGACCTCCTGCTCTGACTTTCCTCAAGGATGGAGTATAATCTGTGGACTGAGTTAAACCCTCTTTCCTGCAAGTTAGATTAGGTCTGGTTTTATCCCAGCAACCAAAAGCAGACTAGAACAGGGCCTGAATTTGGAAAGTGCTTAGGTTACTTGTTTACAGGACAGGGCTTCTAGGGGGCAGAGCCACCTCTTTGAAAGCTTAATTGTTTAAGCATGATAAGTCATTTTAATTTTCTTAATTCTGAGTGCTAGCAATGAACGTGAGACTTTCATGGGCGTAGGTACACGTTAGTAGCGTGAAGATTCAGGTTTGAAAGTATGTGGCCAAAGCACCCATAGTATAGAAGGAGATGCAGAAAAGATAGAAAAAGAAATGGGAAAGAGTTGCCTAGAGCTTTCTGCAGAATTAATTTGGGGGCTGGACCTTGAGTCTTCTGTTAAAATGGAGGTGAAAACAGCCTGACCTGGGACAAGAGAGATGTGGTCATGCTTGAGGTTTCACTAGACACGGCTCAATAAATGAACATGGTTCCATCTCTGCAGAGTTAGCAAGAGGTGGGCACAGAGGGATTGTTGCTGACAAGAGGGCAGGCATTTTATTTTCTTGCTTTGTGCTTCAGTCTTAAGATCATGTTGTGTATTCATTCTACAAGATCAGATGAGTTGCTTTTGACATGTGCTTAACTGCTAGTGGTTCTGCGGATAGTTCCCTGTAATTATTTATCTCTTTGAGGGCAGGACTCATCCGTGGACCTTAGGCTATTGTATTCTCAGTGAACAGAAATCAACGGTAGTCAATGAGTGTTTGTTGAAAGAGTGTATGAAAGTACACTGGAGCCTGTGTGAATAGTGAAAGAATAATGCTGGTCATTGGATTATTGATTATCCTTCTGGCTTAGTTTGTGCTCTGTAACTCTGTTTGTATATCCTAGGTTTAGGTAAAGGGTCCTTTGCTTCTCATTCCTAAATGCAAAAATAGACTTCCTAGATTCACCTTCCTACCCATAGTACATCCTGTTTTCTGGGGGTAGCATCAATAGTATTAAGGTGTTACTTTTGAGCTTCTCCACCAGTTCTTTATGTCTAGAAACAAAGAAGAACAGACTTTTTCCAATGCATGTCTGAAGGATTGATGTATGCTCTGTATACTGTTAATCCAGTGGTATTATTACCTAAACATTAGATCTAGCATTGAAGAAGATTTGGCGTTTAGGTTCAGCATGGTGGCAGGTGTGTCTTGTAGACAAGCTATGCCAGGAGATGTGGCTCTGCTCTTTAAGATTGACTTTTTTAATATTTTAAAATCATGTGTGGGTATATCTCTGTCTCTCTGTTTCTTTGTCTCTGTCTATCCTGTCTTTCTCTGTCTTGGTCTGTCTTTGTCTCCCCTACCCCTCTATTCCTCCCCTTTTTGCACAACTGAGTGATGGGTCTTCTGATGGCAGAATAGGTTATCAGATTTCCTGGGAGTGGAGTTCCAAGTAATTTGTGAGCTACCTGATGTTAGTTCTGCCAACCAAACTCTGGTTGTCAGGAAGGGCAACACATGCTCTTCACTGCTGAATTGTCTCTTCCAATTCCATATGACATGATTCTGTTTTGGGTGTCCCTATTTTCAAGCTCTGTAGTGTTCATTTCTTATTTCTTTAGACATGAACCTTAAAGTTTTCAATAAATTTTTTAATATGTAAATTCCTGGAACCTTTCAAAAATCCCTTTAAAATGAATAAGTTTCTGCCACTCATAACAACTTTCAATAGGAAATCTTGGGGAAAGACTTGAGAATTCACTTAGTACAGGAGGGACTTTGAGTACAGTTTCTATTTGGTGATAAAGATCCCAAGGATCACGTGACTGAACTATCTTCCTTTTGCAGATTTGTTTCTTACGTTGCATAGAGAAGAAGGAGTAGGAAGTGGGGGATCTCTATGTATGAGGTTCTACATACATAGCAACAGAACTGGCTCAGTAAGGCTCAGTCTCTATATTACCACTGGGAAAACTGGGGCTCAAGGGCAGCGATTACAGTACTCAAGTTCTTGAGTTGAAATAATGGTTTCTAAGCCAGGATATCTGTACCCCCTTTCTCTGTGCCAGCCCAGATGAAAATGGTCAGTTGCTCTTCTCTCCAGGCAGGAGGTCAGGGCTCTTGGGATCTTGCATCTCTTATGGTAAACAAGCAGGGTAGCAGACCCTGTTAGAGTTCTTTCCTTTATTCTTCTGTGTAGTTTGAAAATAATTATCTTCCTGTGACATGGCTTGCAGTTTTTTCTGTGTGGTTCTCTGCAGGCGTTGGTAGTTAGTAATTTCCATAGAAACAAAAGTTCATTTCAGATGGAAGGTATCCTTAAGCGTTGGTTATTAAAGGTGGTCCATGGTGGGCTTCATTATTTCCTGCTTCACATTTGCTGAGGAATGAAAGAAGGATAATGCAGAATATTTGAGGCCATTGCTTTGCCACTTTGTAACTGTCAGCCCTGGTACATCTTTTCTCCCTGAGACCAAAATGTCTGGCCTTCATCAGGACTCTTTAATGATGGCTAATGATAGTATTTTCCATTTCCTCTACAAAAAGTAAATTGGATTTTTTTTTTGTGGAAACAGTAAATACTTACTTTGTTACCCTAAAAATCAAATCAGACTTTGATAGCTGTTGTGGGGTAACCACTGCCAACAGAAATGTAGATCTTGAATATGGTAGACATTTTATTCAACCAACATTTATGTAGTTTTATTTTGTGCCAGGTCATGTGATATATATATATATTATACATATATATTACATTTATGTTATTATATGTATTGATATATGTATATGTATAAATTATATTATACTTATATATAACTGTTGAATGCACATTATATAATTGACACTAATAATAAACATATTAATCTTAGTATTAAGTATAAAGTTATTGATTGCATTGTGAGTCAAGTACCATTATTCCCATATTACAAATGAGGGTATTGAGGTACATGGAAGTACAATACTGTACCCCAGGTCATATGTCTCATAAGCGACAGGGACATAGCTCACGCCACAGCAATTTATCTCCTGGGCTCACACTATTAACTCTGTCCCCAGTTTCCTTTCTGCTGTGCTAAGGAATGAAAACAACACAGGCTCTCACAGCTGGAGGGATTGCTCCGTATGATGCAGAAGCCAGCCAAGCACATCGTTCTCGTCTTGATTAGAATCCTCAGTTCATGCTTAGCTGCCCTTGGTTGTTTGGCTGGTTTTGGGTGTGCTGATGTTGAGGGATGATTTGAATGAGTGAGCCTGGGCACTGCGGGCATTCTCCAGCGCAGAGTTAAATAAGAAAACTCACAGATGTCACTGCTGCTGGGCAGTGATCAGGATCTAAAGCAGGACGAGGTAAAATTAGTCATACAGACGCATTCCTAAATGAAACAAAATTTAAATCTTTCTCTGGTCTGGTTGTTGACTTGGGGTGCTTAAGAGGTGAATCAAAAATTGCGTGGCATAGAAAGAGAAATAAGAAAGGGAAGGGGAAAAAATTGATCAAAATGTACCCAAAATGGCAGAAAATAGCATGATGTGCCAAAAAAGGTGGTGTAGAAAATACCTCAAGTCTAATGTGGATAAGATGGGGGTGACAGTGAATCAAAGACAGGGAAGAACAAAGGTTTAGGAGTCAGGGCCCAGGAACAGCCATGGGTGCGGATTACCTCAGGGAGTTGATAAGGCTGGCACATCTCACACGGAGAGTGGCATAACTAGATATGGGTTTTCAGGCATTTTTTTCAGGTCTGACATGGAGAACTGATGACTGAAGGGAGGGGATTATGTCTTCCCCACTGTAGTGTGTTCTCTGACTGTGACTAGCTTGGCGCCCTCAGTGGTCTCTGGAAGAAAGATGAAGATCCTAACCATCCCGCCTTCTACAACGGACAATGCCACAGAAAAAGTTCCGAGGAGGGAGTCAACCTGAACAATGGTCAATTTTAATCCATGTAATAATTTTCTGACATCACAGAGTGGTGTCCATCGACATTTCGGATGTGGTCAGTCAGGTTCGTTTGGAACCGACCAGATGCTGGAGTCTGCCAGGGAAATAATGAAGGGCCATTTATCCCGCAGAGAGTCTCCTTAAAGGGAATCAATAACCTCATTGGAAAGAAAAATTGCATCATTTTGACGAGGCCCCTTCCAGGTGAACAATTCTGTCCCAGTGCTTAGCTTCCATTTGCAGCATGCCTTCTGATGACGGTCCCGTATGCTGATAAACAGGGCTTTATTTCATCCAGAATAGGTTTCATTGCTCCCATTTTTGGATGAAAATACCGAGGTGTTGAGAATTTAAAGGAATGTGCCCACAGTAAACAGTAGAGAATTTGAACCCAGGAGTTTTATCAGACATTAAAAACACTGCATTGTGTGTGTGTGTGTGTGTGTGTGTGTGTGTGTGTGTGTGTGTTTATAAATCTCTATACTAGTTTCTTTACTTATAAATTGGGCATAGAAGTACCACCTGCTGCTCATAGTGTGTTAATAAAATAATGTATTTGAAGAGCCTTTTATAGAATGATGTAGAAATAATCATAATTTTTATCTATTGACTAGTGTGTGGCCTAAGGGGTAGGGGCCATTACATTTCTTTACACATCTATGGATTTTGACCTAAGTACCTCTAAAGGAGGCCCAGTGTCTGAGTAATTTTATTATTTTGGAGGAGATAATGGTACAAAGACTGTGGTTCTGGGGACATTTTAACGATTCTGCAGTGATTTTTTTCCCCCACTATCTAACAGTCTGAGTAACCTGAGAGGATTCTGAAAAGGTTAATCATCAAAGAAAGTGGTTCTGTTCTCACGTCACTGAATCAGATCAATATACATTTTCTCTTGGATAATTCCGAAGGCTAGTTAATTTAGTGACACTAATGGTTTCTATGACAATCCTGGAGTGGAAGATTGCAGATTTCCTATTGAGGGAGCCAGAAACCTGAGAAATCACCTACCCCTCCCAGGGAGACCTGTAAAATTCTTGCCCACATAATTAGGGGATTTGCATATTAATTCTTAATCAGAGACTGGGGCTGAGGTTATTGTAGGCTTTAGAAATAAAGGCTAATCTGGAAGAAGGAGTCAGAAGCAGGTAAAAGCTGCTTGCCTATTTCTACTGCTGGTTGAATCTCTAAGAAATTGCCCTGAGGTCATCTGAAAAGTAAGGACAAGAAAACAGAACAGCATCCCTTAGTGTCATCCTTCTTGTTTTGACCTCCCTGCTTCACGTTTAAGCAGGACACAAGCAGCAGTGGGTGGAATAGCCCTTATTAACAACGCTGATAATGGCTATCATTATTTAGAACAACAACTGGGATCATTTAGAAAGGCCTTTGTTAACCCTTGGCCTTTACCCAGCATGGGTGGTTGATCCTTAGAATTTTGGCCTGGCTTTTCTTCTCAAGAGAAATAGAAAGAGAAAAGACTGGGTGAGATTTAGCACCATTCTAGCCTTTGCTAGAACCACACATCGCTTCCCCATGCTTGTTTGCTTGAAAGACGTTTTGCAAGCAATCCTTTCTGACAGTCCTTTAGATAAATTAGTAGGTTAGTTAAGTAACCTGTTGGATGAGGGAAGAAACTGTTTTGGAGCATGCCTGAAGGAAAGCAACTGAAGCACTCTAAGTAGGCAAAGGGGTGTTAATTTTCCTTTGTACAGATGCAGAAATTGGACTAATGGTGACACAGTGACTCAGTAACATGACCAACAAATCAGGCTTGACGGGCAGTGCCAGTAAGGATTTTTCTCTTTCCCACTAGGCTGTGTTGGGTGGTAGCAGTCCTAGAAGCTTCTAGTGTTTGTGGAAAGACGGGATACATTACAGGACCATCCTGGTCAGTAACAGAATTCTGGTGGTCAGAGAAAGGCTTCATGACAAGTGGTGACCTCCTTTGGGGCCAGCTCTCTGACCCCAGCATTGCATTTCTAAGTTCAGACTCTGCCTCTGAGCTCATGGTTTGTCTTTTGTTCCCTCCCAGCTCACAAATCACAGGGGAGCCATAGTGTGTAAACACTACAGACATCTTTCCTTGAGCACTTGCTGTTTGGAGAATTAATTTATGTTCCTCTAAGAGACTATTGATTTGAGTTAGGTGATTAAAGGTACTCGATAAAGAACCCGCTAAATCTATTCACCTGTGCTCTACTGATTATGGAAGAGGCCGTATCAATCTTTTCTCATCAAATGACTCTCCCTTTGCCTCAGCCACTCTTCTGTTTTTGCTGCCCTCGGGCTTTCAATTAGGCTAAGAGGCAAAATTCATAGTTTCCTGGGGAGACATGAGAGGGCAGGTGCGGTGCAGAGTGCTCTGGGAGGCAGAAAGAAGAATGGCTTAACCTTTTAACTAGGTGTACTATCTTAGAATATAAATTCCAGGTCCCTTCTTATTGCTCTCTCGCCCAGTCATTTTCTGATTCCATATCTAAAATGTTGCTCAAATCGATTTTCTTTCCTTCTTTGCTTCTGCTGCTGTCCGGATTCAGGGTCTAATTGTAGTATCTGAAGGACACGTGGAACCACACACAGTCCCTTAATTGACCTTCCTGCCTCCTATCTCCTTCCAAGGCTCCAGTCTCCCCTCCATCCTGCCTTTGGGAATCTTTCCCAAATGAAGTTCTGGGGTTGTGGGTGATATCTCTTGCTGTCCTACTTGAAATCTCCCTTTAACTGTTTATAAAATTTCTCAACTTGTTGTCCTGGAAAATATTTCATAGCCTCCACTTATCGAATGAGGCTGAGGGCCTCAGCTACACTCACAAGCACTGGGCTGTAGGCAGGTGGTAGGACTGTCATTCATTGAGTAATTTACTGCTGTAGTTGCCCATCCATTCTTTGTGTTTTCTCCCCCTGGAAGCTCGTTTATGTTTATTTTCAAGGTCCTCCTAGAATACTCAAATGTAAAAACATTGCTGATTCTCTCTTAGAGGCATAAGGGAGGGGAAAGGGATGGGAGGGCTGCAGAGGGGAGACCTGGAAGGGGGACAACATTTAAAGTGTAAATAAATAAAATAACCAATAAAAATGTATTGGATCCCTTTCTTTGCCCTCCCCACATAGCATTTTGGTATTTCCTTACTTAGCAGTTTTAGAGTGATTTTTTTTTCTTTCTTCCTCTTCATGTGAGGACAGAAATCAATTAAGACTTAATTCAGTTCAGTATTTCCAGAACCTGCTGCGGGAGTGTAATGCATACCAAGTGGGAGACTAGATTGTTTTTCAGAAGAAATGTACTTTCCTTCTTCTCTCCTTAGGTGGAGGACACTTTCTTGGCTCCACAGACTTCAGGCTTGGCAGTGTGACTTCTGTATCCACTAGGATGTGAATGTATGCAGAAGACACTATATGTATGGATTCCCTCGTCTCATGCTGTGCTCTTTTGAGTCCCTGGAGGCAGTGGTCCAAAACAAGCAGGGACACAAGAATCCAAGCAGACAAGAACCCAGATAGAAGGCTTGACCTGAGTTCAACCAAGTTGAAGATCCATGAACCAGCAAAAAAAAAAAAAAAAAAAAAAATGTATGTCGTTTGAAGTCACTGAACTCAGTGCTAGTTCATTACTGGATATTTTTATTCTATGGGAATGGCAAATTAATTCAGGCCCTTAAATGTTCCCACCAATACATAGACGGAAGAGGAAGGAAGGACTCAGAGGAGGTAAACTAGGCTGGAAAGGGAGCTTAGTCAGTAAGGTGCATGCCAAGCATGCATGAGGATGTTTATTAGATTCTTAGAAGCTGTGTAAAACGGCTAGGCATGGTGGGGCATGCTAATATTGCGGGGCAGGTGAAAATGGATGGATTCCCAAGGCTTTCTAGGGAGCCAGCCTAGCCCAGTTGGCAAATTACAAGTCAATGAGAAACCCTGTTTAGAAAACAAGGTGAATGGTGCCCGAGAATGACTGCAAACCACTGGTTTCTGCGCACACCTCTATGCATTACGCCCACCACCACCCCACACTGCACACTCAAGAAGAAAAAAGGAAACCATGTGTCTAAGCCATGTGCATTTATTTTCTTGGAGGAAAGCATGGCATTAGGGCTTCATCGTTAATAGGAAGTTCAAGATGAGGTAATGCAAAGTCATGGAAATATCATAAACGTTAGTGGAAAACATTACATTTCAGTTCTGCAAGCCAGGGATGGAGGCTGAAGTTTATAAAATTTAAAACTTTAAGATAGAAATTAAGTTTTCCTCCCTTCATCATTCACTATGGAAAGCATAATCGAAGGGGAAAATCTTGGAAGAAAGTCCCATAATGAAGTTCAAGTTCTAATAGAAATTATTATTGGATTGTAAACTACTTTGGATTAACCAGGCCACTGTTCCCCTTCATTAGTGTGGATAATTAAAAGTTAGCCATGTATCATTTTTCTTGATATTTATGGATATTGCTGTGCCAACGGTGGTGGGATTTGGATGGTACACAACTATTTTCTTCAGTTGAGGCACTCATTGAATGACTCCAGTATTAAAGAACTGAGAGCTCATTGAGTATATTAACGTTATCTTCATATTTTCAAATGCTTGTCAAGAAGACCCAATGAGATCGTATGTCAAGGTAATCACTGATAAACATGAGCTTGAGAGATCTCAAGGTCATGCAATGCTAAAGACATAAGCCCCGGTGTCTGTATGCACAAGAGATTACAGTTATAAAGGAGGGCCGGAGAAATGGTTCAGTCAGTAAAGTGTTGCTGTACAGGCATGAGGACCTGGCTCTGAACCTCCAGCATCCTTGTAAAAAGCCAGATATAGTACTGTGTGCCTGTAACCTCAATGCTGGTGAGGTAGATGATGCCCGGGGATTGCTAACAGATAATCCGTTAGATCCAGGTCTTGAGGGAGACCTACCTTCAGGTCTAGAGAGACATCATGCTTCAAAAAGTTAAGGTGCAAAGTGATAGAGGAAGACATCTCATATCTACTTATGGTGTGCACAAACACAAATAAAAGTATATAGAAGATGACAAATGATAGACGGAGAACTGGACCATCTCCTGCACATGGGACAGCTCCCAAGTATACCTTTGGGAGTGAATCTGTCTGGAGAAATGGGGTTTAGCTGGCCACATTTGGAGTCTTCATGAGGCAGGAAGGCCACTCACAAATCTAACTCTACTTTGTGTGTTTTTTGCATTCAAAGGTTCAGGGTTACTAAACTTCGTAGGAGTGAATTTACAGCTGTTTGAACTCGAGGTTAGAAATTTGGTTGCTTACCCGAATATTAATTTTGTAGATGAGAAAAAATGTCACAAGTTGCTAGGTTGATTGGGATTAACAAGGTCGCCTTTTTACTTTGAATAGAGAAAATTACATATTTAGAAGAACAAATTTGTTTTCCCTGTTCTAGTTGGAACTCTGTGGCATTTAAGGATTTTGTTGACCTGTTCATCTCATATCCTCAAATTGGCTTGCTGTTAATTTAGGATATAGAAATAGATCATTGTTACTTCAAGCCAGGCCCTCCCGGAGTTGTCTCCTTTCTGTCCATCCTGAGGATCTTGCTAGTGACACCAAGCAGCTGTTTGTTTACTGAAAATACCTTTGGGGATGTTAGGAAAACTTTGGTGAGATCTGGGGCAGGTAGTACTAGTGATAAAATTGGATTTCTTCCATTTAAGGGCCTGACAATATTCTGTCAAGATACTCAGAGTAAGTTTAAATATTTCCTCCCCAAATAGCTTTACTTTTTTATTTAATCAAAGATTTACTTTTTTTTATTTATTTAGATGTACCACATTTTCTGTATCCATCTGTGAGAGTGTACACCACACAAGTCAGAAGAGGGCATCAAGTTTTCTGGGACTGGACTTATAGATGGTGATCAGCTATCTGAGTGCTGGGAACCAAACTTGGGTTCTCTTCACAGTTAGTGAGCTGTCCTGACTACTGAGCCATATCTCCAGCTCCCTAAATAGTCTTAGGTGCTATCTGTTATGTTTGTACTCGAGTGTTAGAGATGAATTCACGTGTGACTAGGTAATCATGTTAAACACTGTGGCAATGCACAGAAGACAATTATTGTGACACTTTTGGATCCTTTCACGTGTCTTTTACAGAAACTCCGATGAATCAGGACAGAACTGATACATGGTATTGATTATAATAACATAAGCCCAACAAGAAATTACGCAAAAATGTATGTTCATGTGATGAGTCACTGAGACAAAAGACAAAAGTTAACTCTCCATCCTTGGGAAATTAGCATCTGGAAAAAGAATCTCTGAAAACCTGGTCTGCTAGAGGCAGTTTGTATTTTACAATTCATTACTGGCATTTTTTGCTTTCTTCTTCCCAGTGGAGGCTGGGCATCATTTTTCTATTCAATGCAGAGAGAACATAAAGAGAAAAAAGACAGCTTTCGCACTGGCTCGGGGTCTTTTGTAATAGGAGAGCTGGGGAAATGGACTGAAATAAACACATGTACCATTGTTATCGATGTGTGGGGATCATAAATGCATTTCAACATCTTTTTCTGTCAGTTTTTCCATAAGTTATAGCTTGTTCAAAACACTGTGAAGATTGCTTATATTCTAACCAATCTCTTATAAATGTGGTTTCCTTGGCATTGCCCTGCTGCTTCTCCAGTTTCCATAGACCTGGGAATCAGTCCTGTGTGGTGGGACATCGAGAGGATGTTTCTTTTCCCATGTAAGTGGGGCAGGTGAGATCAGTGCAGTCACTTCTTCTGACTCTATTTCGAATGAACATTTGTACAGGAGATGGAATTTACATCCTGCAGATGAGTAGGTGTTCATTGTCTCTATTCTTGCCTTGTGGTGTCAGGAGCACGAGCTCTGAATCAGACTGAATGAGTTGGATTCCTGGTTGCACATGTAGGAATAAGATAGCCTTAGATAACTCATTTGCGGACACTGTCATATTCATAATAAAAGCTTTATAGTGCGCTTCTCAGAACTTATATTTTTAAAAAATCAAGCTTCTTTGCTGAATTCAATCTCACTACATGGCTGAGGATGGCCTTGAACTTTTGATTTCCCCTTTACCTAATATGTACTAGATTACAGGATTACACCACTATATTCTGTTTTATGAGTGAATGCTAGGGATGGAATCCAGGACAGAGTGCACTAGACCAGCATGCTTCACCTGAAGCTTCAACCCTAGCCCTCCTAGGGTTATTTCTGAAGATTAAATGGGTTAATGTCAACATTCTGACACATGATGAGTGCTATCCAGGAGTTGGTGATGAGGATATGTACAATGTGTGCACGTGGTGATGGAGGAGACTATGCTCTTCAACTCCACCTTCCTCCAGAGCTGTTGGACACCTGATATTAACCTGTTGGCTACCTGGCATTAAGCTGTCGGTTACCTGTTATTAAGCTGGCTTGGTGTACTCTCCTTCCCTCTCCCTACCCCCTTTTAATTAAGGAAAACCACATACATTTTAAATTATGAAATATATCATTAAATTGTGCCTATTTTTATTTCTATTTTCTCTCATTTTAAGATAGTTTCTAAGAATCTCATAAATCTTAATGGATAGTTAATAGATTCTCAAAGCTTCACTGCAGAAGTCGCTGGGAGATGGGCTTGTGGAACTTTGTGGTGTGACTGGAAAGTGAAAAGGAAGAGAAAACCCTCCCTGGTGAAGGAATAGCAGCTAACAGACAGATCATTATATGGAGAGACAGACCTTCAGAGTATCCAAGATGGCTCTGCTGATTGGCCATATTATCGTCTAGTACAAATTCAAGATTATTAGTACAGACAGGCCAGCATATTGACTTCATTCTTTCTTCTCCATTTCTTCTTTTTTTTTTTTTAGTATCTTTTTCTTTTTTCAGAGCTGGGGACCGAACCCAGGGCCTTGCACTTGCTAGGCAAGCGCTCTACCACTGAGCTAAATCCCCAACCCTCTTCTCCATTTCTTACGGATGCAGAAATTCATTCTTGTCTGAGATGTCTCACCATCTCCAGTTTGTCTTTCCTCTGATGATTATGTTCTTCATATCATAAAGTGTCCTTGAACTTTTCTCCACTTTTTGCCTTATCATCATTATCGTTATTGTCATTGTTGTCATCATCTGCAGCAGCAGCTTTATGCCATGGCCCAGCCTTTGGGCCCAGCAGCTGTACTAGCTTAAGTGGTGGAGACTGGGTGAGATGACCTGATAGTGGCCCACGCTTCCCAACACCAGGAACTGGTCCTATTTGGCAATGGCAGGCTCTTTGGACTCCTTTGGCCATGTACGGCCTGAGCATCTTCAGTTCTGCTTCTCTCCTCGTGTGTTCTGCCACCTTTCCCATCTTCGTATCTCACAATCATTTATTAAAGAGGAATTTCAATCTACTGCGTGTCACACAGTAGATTATTTTGCCCAAATTTACATGCGAATTCTTATTGTCAAGAGTCATTGATCTGGTTCACGGTTTCTAAAACACACTTATACAAACTGGAAAACTGCTGAGACTCATCTTGGATATCCCGTTGTTGCCCAGAGCCAGGGTGATTATGAGATCCACCCTGGCCCAGACATGACCATCATTCTTACAGTCCGTAGTCAGTGCCAAGGCCCTGTGCTCTCCTCTCTCAATCAGTGAGAGCAGCATAAGCAGAGCGGCAGCACTGGCCTGGACTGAGCCTCCTGGTAGCCTGAGGACTGGTCCTACTTGGCAATGACATGTTCCTTTGTCTGCCACTTACCTGTTTCCACTACTATGTCTCTAGTGCCATTTCTTTCCGTCTAGTGCACTGTTCTGTCTTGCCAACTTTTTTCCAATTCCCATAAATCGTTTTATTAAACAACATACAGAGTCTATTTCCTCATGTAGCTATGTTTTGTCCCAGACCAGGTGTGGAGTGGGTTCCAGTTCTAGTGGTCCATTTCCGACAGTTGACCTTTGACACCTTTCTCTTGGCCTCATGGTAGTCTTCCATTCTCTTAAATACAATTTTCTGCCTGTCTTCTCCCTCCTCATCTTGCTCCTGTGTGTTATAGATAGAGAGGGCTGAGCTGTATAACTGGTCAGAGTTTCCTGGGCACAAGCTTTCACTGGTAGCACCAGAACACAGGTCTGCCTTTCTCCCTGCCTTTCCTCTTATAGCTCAAACTGTGGGTGAGAGCAACTTAAGATCAAATGCCCTAGACTGAATTCCAGCTTCCCACTTAAGATGCACTTCAATGTCCTTATCCACACTCCGTGAGATTGCTCTAAGTGACAAACACATTAACACCCATTGCAACCACTCAGGAAACAGTTGTAGGGCTGACATCACTTCAATCCATCTCCTGCACCTTACATTCTTGTTGACATTATCTCAATTGAGATTCCTTGGTCCCAAACTGCCTCTTAGCGGATCCTGCCTACACTATTTTATGCCCCTGACTCATTCTTCACACAGCAGCCAGAATGAGTTTTCTAAAATACAAATCGAATGAGGAACCAGCTGACACCTTTCAGCAGTGCCCTGTTGGTCTCAGAGTAAAGGCTAATCTCTTTTCCTTGATCTATGATGCTCTTTAAGATTTGGCTCTTGTCCCTCACCCAGCATCTCTCTTGCTATTAGTTCTACTCCAGTTAAAGCTGTACTCACAGGCTGGAGAAATGGTCTAGTTGGTAAAATGTCCACCAAGAAAGCCGAATGACCTGAACTGAGATTTTCCAAATCCACTAAAGCGCCAGGCATGCAAGCCTATGCCTGTGATCTCAGCACTGGGTAGGTGTGCAGACAAGTAGATCCCTGAAGCTCACTAGACACCTAGCCAGGCCAATACATGAGCTGAAGCTTTAATAAGAGACTCTGTTTCAAAATATAAAGATGAGAGTGATCAGGGAAAAACACCCAACTTTGCATGTGTACAGACAGAGAGAGAGGGGGGCGGAGAGTGAGAGGGAGAGGGAGAGAGGGAGAGAGAGGGAGAGAGGGACAGGGACAGGGAGAGAGGGACAGGAAAAGGGGGAGGGCTATAGTCAGGTACACAAATGTTTCATAATCGATCTGTGAATTTTTTCTCCCATTGGAATCTCAGAACCGTTCTGTTTTTGACTCTGTCTGAACCAACCTTATAGTTCAGTAACAACTGATTCCCATACATTCTTCAGGATGTGGTAGAAGTTCCATTCTCCTTAGAAGTTCTTCCTAACTGCAGGGCAGCCTCAGCCTACCAAGTTTGGGTCAGGTGCCTCCAAGTTCCCCATAGCATCTTCTCCTTTAATCATAGGATACTATTTTGTATGATGTATATATTATGACATCTTTATCTGTTCCTCTTCCAATCTGTAAACTTCCTGAAGATAGAATTATCCTGTATCACTGGTTTTTAGTACAGTGGACCATTCTGGACTATGATCCCAGAAAGGATTTAAGCTCATTGATCAGAATCTGTATTTTCCAGTGATTGGTGTGATTATTATATGCTAACTTTCAATAGTGTTAGTCCTTTTATCTCTTGGGTGTGTGTGTGTGTGTGTGTGTGTGTGTGTGTGTGTGTGTGCTGTTGTTGTTGTTGTTCATGTGCATTTTGTTATGTGTGTGTTTGTGTGCCTTGTTGATATTGCATATGCATTTGTTAGCATAGGAGTGTGCACATGCGTGTGTGGGATCATGTGTACTTGTATATAGTGCCCAGAAGTAGATGTCAGGTATCTTTGTTTTCTACTTTCTACTTTCTACTTTCTTTTCTTTTCTTTTCTTTTCTTTCCTTTTCTTTTCTTTCCTTTTCTTTTCTTTTCTTTCTTTCTTTCTTTTTTTTGAGACAAAGCTTCTTACTAAACCTTAGGTTCATTGGTTTGGATGGCTGCTGAGCCAATGAGATTCAGATATGCCTGTCTATGTGTCTTTGCTTCTATGTTGCTAGGGTAATAGTCCTATGTCACCATAACTAGCCTTCTAAATGGGTGCTGGGATCTAAACTTAGGTCCTCTTGCCTGTACTGCAGGAACAGCAGGAAGTGAGCTAGCCCCTAGCCTCAGTCTTCGCCTGTCTATTTTTATTGACTTCATTTTCAGATTCTTATTTCACTGTTTTTTTTTTTCTGTGTCCAGGCTCTTGCCTCTTCCCAACTGTTTAGAAACACTCATCTTTTCTCAATTTTTCTCTCTTTCCAAACATAGTTTTATATGCATTCCGTCACTTCCCTTCCCACTGTGGCTGAGGTGAGTGAGCTACTCCAGTGGCTGCCTTCCTTTGAGTTATGAGCAACGTGAATGTAAAGACACTTCATCCTTGGCAATATATTTTCTATAAAACTGTGCTACAGGAAGATTTTTAACAGATTCAGAGCTTTGAAGGGACAGGCCAGGAAAATACACTCTAGGATTTCTTTCTCTGAGATCCCATGGTGAATGCAGAGGAGAGAATGTTTATAAAACCGGTGTAAGAAGTGAGAGGAAGTTTTCATTTAGGCTTTCATTTTAATTATTGGTATCTTTTTTTCACCAAAAAGCTAGAAACCGGACCCCTCTCTGAGCTTGGGGAAATCTAAATAAGAAGCAGAATATGACTTTATTTTATGCGGGAAGTGATGATGGTGTGACTGCTCAAGTCTACATTCGTCCTCTGCAATGTGGACGTGGTTACCACATAGATTGTTCTGAGGACTTGGTGTGGTGATTCTTCTAAATTGTGTAGAAAAAAGAACATAGCCCATAGGCAGCATTTATGAAGAAAACAGCTATTCCTACTGCATGGCAGTGGTGCTATCCACGTGGTAACTCTAGAGGTTTCCTCTTTACTTTTCTGAGGGCCACACATGTCAACTAACACCAGAAGTTGATAGAGCAATGTTCACTGTTCTTGATTCTGAGGCCCACCTTTTTTTCACACTGCTGTTTTAAAAGGATGCCATGCTTGACTGTGACGTCACTTGGAGTATGAATCTCTGCTTTGTATTTGCAGCTCCTGATCTATACAGAGATGTGGCTTTGGCACTTTGTGAACTCAAATCAGAATTTGAAGCTATGCTGGGAATCTGACTCTTACCCAATTAGAAGTGGAGTTTTGCAGCTCCAGACCTATCAATATTTTGGGCTGGATAATTCTTCTTATGAATCATTTTTAAAAAGACGATCAGATTTATTTCCCATGTTTCCCCACTAGATGTTAATGGCATCCCTTGTCCCTAGGTTTGACAACTAAAATACACACTTGCTTTTGGTGTCTCTCCACACTCACATAGCCTCTTCTTCATAGCACGTGAGGCATAGTGAATTAAAGGTCCACTTACATAAGCACATTTAACTTAACAATGCCTTTAAAGGTTTTTATCTCCAACTCAGGTCATTTACCAAGATGGTACAGGTTAGAATTTCAGTAGGGAACATTTGTGGTGATTTCTCTGCAGACTCGACAGTGGGCAGGGGAAAAAGGATCAGCTGAAGTCACAATGGAAATTGGCTCAGCCCAGTTTTATTGTAAATGGCGCTGGGCTAAATATTTAGGTAACAGTTAATCCAGTCTGAAGCACACAGCAATTTAAGCCATGTTCATACTGAAGCTCTTTGGAAAGCACACATGGCTTCATGTTGACTTAGACACAATTCTGAAGATAAGGGTCTAGGGAGAATGACTGAGGTAAACGCAATACCTGAACCTAAGATAACATACACACCACTTAGGATGCTGTAAAGCACAAGTGACATTGCTCATAAGAATAGGTTTTATGATCTAAAAGCAGTGCTCAAAATGTAGGGGGAAAGGGTCTGGGATAAGTAAAAACAACAATTTTGGAGGATATGGGCAGAGCTTGTCTCATCAGAGCCAAGGATGAACAGGTTGTAAAGCTACACCTTTCCTGGCACTCCAGGAAGAGCAGCTACACATCTCATTCCAGTGGAAAGGTTGTCTGGTTTATCCAGTGCTTCTGTGTGTGCACTTAGCCTTTTTGTTCTTTACAGACATTAAGGAAGATGTGGTTCACCTGTGAGCAAATACCGGACAAGAAGCAATTTAAGGGAAAAGGCATATTTTGCCTCACAGTCTGAGACTATACAGCTCATTGTGCTGTGGGTGGTGAGGTGGTGGTGGTGGGGCTCCATGTGGCAGGAATATGACTTGGTAACTACTTGCTCATGTTTTGGTGAACTAGGAATTACAGTCAGGCTTTAAAGCTCATGGCCTATAAGGTGCCTAGAAGGCATCTTCACTACCCTAGCAAGGCTCCCCCAGGACATCTGGGGACAAGAATACAAGCACATGAGCCAGTAGGGGGTGGCATTTTACACCATAGCATCTTATTTCTCTTCCCTACTATAATATTTTCCATGAACATTAAAAATGCTGAGTTGGTTCCTATTTTAACAAACAAATAAATAACAAAACTTCTATCCTTATTTGATCACAAGTGCTAACCTTATTTGATCACAAGTGCTAACCTAGCTACCACGCTCATTAGATCTTCTCTTTTATCACCAAGTTCTCTGGAAGGCTTGTCAGTGACGCCTCTCTCCAGAGCTTCCTTCATCAAACACCTGGTGGTCCAAGCTCCCTAGAAAATGATTGTCGGTGGCAAGCGTTTCCATGGTGCCATATTCAATCCATATTCATTTCCTGGTCTTCAATTTATCTGCTCTCTCAAAGGCACTGGCAAATGCTATTCTCTATTTTCCTCAAAATGGCATTGTCATTTGCTTCTGAGAATCCATCCTCCCATGTTTGTCTCTCAACTCACCTTTGGCTCTTTCCACTATACTCTGAGGGTTCTTCCTGGCCTTTAATTCCTAGAGTGACACAGGACTCAGTCCTCTTCATTTATCTGTATTCTTCCCTCTTCAAGCATAGTAGATCCTAAATGTCTGATTAGATCTGTCTTCCCAGAATTGATCACTGGAAAACTGCTTAGGGAACTGGTTTCTTCTCACAAGACCACATATCTTATCCTTCTTTCTTTGTTTTTTGGTATATCCATTTGATTGGTCTTAGGCAAAGAACTCTGAGAACTGACATACCATTTCCAGGCACGTAGACATCTCCCTTTACTTGATCCCAAAGGGGTGAAATCTTCAGATGCTCAGAGTAACTGAACTTGAACTATACCAGAAGCTAGACTGGACCAGTATTTTGGGGTCAGTGTCTCTGTGTGTGTGTGTGTGTGTGTGTGTGTGTGTGTGTGTGTGTGTGTACGATCTCTTTTGAAGCATAACACAAAAACTTCCGCAGATTTTAAGTTATAAATACACAGAAAAGGGAATGAGAGATAGCAAACTCAAGCATTGTTTTTGGAATTTTGATAGGGATGGGAAAGACTTAGCAGGACTAGAGGAGAGCAGAACATGTAACTTACATGGACTTTGAATGAAAAGGAATAATTCAGGAAAAAATTTCATTTACATTGAAAATGGCCTCCATATTGTTTTATGGTTTTAGTACCCCATAAGCTAATGACTCATGCATATCTGTCTCTTTTCTTGACCTTGACCCTCAGTTGTACATTGCAATAGCCAAGGATTTCCTGGACACATGCACTGAACACATTCCCAAAATCATCTCCTCAAATTCTATGTGCACAAAATAGACACAGCATCTCCTGTCTCCTCATATGGGTTCCTTCTACATTTATTCCCAAAGGCAGTGAAGCCACAAATGTGGGTGTCATCTTAATCTGTTATCTTGTTTTCTCTCCACAGATTTACCAAAACTTGCCAATTTTCCCTCCCTCGTATTTTCTTTTTCTTTTTCCTCTTTTTTTGCACTCTTTTTAAAAAATTTTATTGGCTATTTTATTTATTTACATTTCAAATGTTATCCCCCTTCTTGGTTTCCCCTATGAAACCCCCCTATTCTACCCCTGCTTCTATGAGGGTGCTGTCCACGAAAACCCACTCACACTCCCATTTCACCACCCTAGCATTTTTTGTATGCTGGGACATTGAGCCTTCACAGGACCAAGGGCCTCCCCTCCCACTGATGCCTAACAAAGCCATCCCTTTCCTACATATGCAGCTAGAATCATAGGTCCCTCCATGTGTATTCTTTGGTTGGTGGTTTAGTCTCTGGGAGCTCTGGGGAGTCTGCTTGGTTGATATTGTTCTTCATATGAGTTGCAAACCCCTTTGGTTCCTTTAGTCCTACCCCAACTCCTCCATTGGGATCCCAGTGCTCACTCTAATAGTTGGCTGCAACCATTCACATCTGTACTGGTAAGACTCTGGCAGAGCCTCGCAGGACACATCCATATCAGGTTTCTGTCAGCAGGCACTTCTTGGCATCAGCAACAATGACTGGGTTTGGTGGCTGCATATGGGATGGATCCCTAGGTGGGGCAGTCTCTGAATGGCCTTTCCTTCAGTCTCTGCTCTACTCTTTGTCCCTGTATTTCTTTTAGACAGGAGCAATTCTGGGTTAAATTTTCTTGAATCCATCTCTTCCCTTTGTCTCGATGAGGATTGCTCTCATAGCCTCTTTTCTGCTTCAGTGCCACAGCTGCCCAGCAGTCACCTGCTTCTGTCTTTTTCCCTTTAAATTCACCCTCTGCTCAGGTACCATAGTGACCTACGCAAGCATAAATCTTATCATGTAGTTCCCCTGCTGAAACCTCTCCAAGTGCTCCCCTGAGTGGAATAAAATCTATGTTCCTTGGCGTGGTGTACATGGCCTTCCATGCCTGGCCCTAGCTTGTCTCGCTTGCTTCACTTCACTTCTGGCCTCATGTGTTTAATCTTATCCAGAACGACAGGCTTCACTTTCCTTTCAGTCTCTTGCTTCTGTACCTTTCCTCTTGTGAGTTTCTTGGCAGTAGCCTTCCTTTGTTCTTATTGCTTCCAGCACATCCTTCAATATTCACATCATTGTTTATATTCTATCCAGAAAGCAGTTTCTAATATACCTATTCCCTTTATGTATATTCCTATATGTCCTGTGAGTTTGTATGTATGTGTGCACTCATACATGTGTGTATATTACTGAGAAAACTTCCACTATACACAAATATTTCTTGTAGTGGTGTGTGTGTGTGTGTGTGTGTGTGTGTGTGTGTTATGTGTGTATTACCAAAACATTCCCCACTACAACATTTGTTGTAGTGACTCTGGTAAGCTACTCTAGAAGTGGAATTCTTGATTTTGGTGCCAAGAGAACAGTTGCAATTGGATAACTAGAGAAGGAATTTCTTGAAATAGCTAAGAGTTCAAACGCCAGACAAATATGGTGCAGGATGTACTGACCTCATGGTGAGAGTGGAGTCCAGTTGACTTCCTGCTGCTTTGTCTGGTCACATGATAAAGACTGCTCTCTGATATGGAGGTGTTTGTAAGGCAGGGAAAGGAGACGCACTGGGACAGTTTGCATCTCATTGGACTGAAACGCACACAGTAGAGCTGGAGGAGGCTTCAGTCACTATGGACTAAATCAGAGGAGTTTATGCTGTTGAATGGTTTAGAGGAGGGTTACAGCCGTGAATCCTGCCAGTGCCTGGCAAGTGGAACTGGCTTGGTG
>NC_046158.1:68862865-68864853 GCF_011064425.1 Rattus rattus
AGGAAGTGCATACAGGTTTTCATAGGAGGGAAAGGAACAACAGTCCTGCCCATCTTGGTGCCTATGAACCACAACTTTGGCCAGCATGGCATGATGAACCCTAAGTGTGCAGTAGTGACACACATATCTTGGTGCTAACCAACAGCTTTCTACTTGGACTTAAGACATAATCAATAAGAGGGAAATTATGCCTAGCACTTGAAACCTTGTCAGCTCCCCGGGGCTAGTGAAGTCATGGATCTTTGAAGAGAACCTACAACCACTACTTTACCAAACCAGCACAACCTCTAATTATGTGCTAAATTATTTATCCTTATACCCACGGGTAAGTGTAGTTCTAATCCCTTATCAAAGAGATCTCTTTACAACAGACAGAGACCACTACAGGAAATCACTGTAGCCTAGTCCTAATGGACACATCTACAGCTCGCCCTTGCTTTTGAGGTTTGGGAACTTTGTGGAAGAGGGTGCGGAAACATCGTAAGAGTTGGAGTTTCAGGGAGTTTTCTGTGGGATTGTGTCTCCTAGTGATGTCAGAAGCTATACTCATAAAGTCTTGCCAACATGACTGCCTAGACAAGGATTATAACAATAGATATGTTAGAATGGAAAGGGGAAAGCCCACGAGTCATCAACCCTACACAAAGAGTTACAGGCAATTGAGGAAGTCTGAGAGTGGGAGAAATTCTTCCACAGGGTAGAGCACATCGATTGGTTATCCAATACCAAATGGTCAGCTCTGAGTACATAGCTATAAGTAATATTTTACAGACTGAGCAGATTATATTTTGAAACCTGCATGCTTTATCCATAACCATAACCACGTATGCATTCAACAATAATTAATGACTAATAATTAAAGAAGAGATGCCATTTGAAAGAAAACAAGGAGAGGTATATCAGAAGGTTTGGAAGGAGGAAAGGGAAGGTGAAAATTCTGGAGTCATGCCATATCTCAAAAATATAATACACAATTAAAACATCTTAAAATAAACATATATGATTGAAATTATAATTATTGTAAAGGCACTTGCAGGTAAAAATATACCCATATACTCAGCTATGCAGAGTTTTATATTATTATTCTTTTTTCCTTTTTTTTTTGATATATTTTCACTGTTTTGTCCCAAGCTTGTCGTGGACTTGTTATTCTCCTTCTTTAGCTTCTTGAGTGCTGGGACTAGGGGTATGCACTGCTGTACTTGGAATACTATTATTTCTTAGTGAAGAATTAACTGAGAGCTCCTTTTGCCCAGGCTGATCCTTCACAGTCCTTCCTACTCAACAGTCTGGTGATCTGAAGCATTTTTCTTTCGTTTCACTTTTTCTTTGAATTGAATGGATAAGAAATCATGAAGCCGTGGATGTATCTCAGTGATAGAACAAAGCCTTCTATTTGATTCATAGTACAGAAAAATGCATTGGTTAAGGCATTAAAGTAAGCACCAGAGAAGGAATTGATGTTGCATTCAGGAATGAAAACAAAGTAGCTTTCTCTTGAATTAGTTTAACAAGAATGGGTTCGAATTTAAAATTTCCACTTTATTCCGTGTTCCTTCTGTCTGTCAGCAGTTTGTGGCTACTGGTCTAAAACCTGTCCGTTGTATGTGAATGTGCTGGCATGTGTGTGTGTGTGTGTGTGTGTGTGTGTGTGTGTGTGTGTGTGTGTGTGTGTGTGTGTGTCCTTAACAAAGAACTTTGGTCTGCATTTGTTAAACAGCACAGAAAACATGGTATGGGGAAGGGATGTTGAGAATTTATAGAAATCTTTAACAGAGTTTTATAAGGTATGGTTTTATGCTGACCTCAATTGACTATAAATGACAGTTAACATTGCAAACAGATATTATCAACACACATCCCATGTTACTTTCAGCAATTATCCAATATTTGCTATGCTTAATGTTGCTTCTAACCTGTTGACTATTTTCAATAACTTAACACAACACATACATACACATATACATTATTTTTTTTCCAGTTTAGCT